>NC_092154.1:8626718-8794218 GCF_045791955.1 Oncorhynchus clarkii lewisi
TCTGTCTGTCTGCCTGTCTGTCTGTCTGTCTGTCTGTCTGTCTGTCTGTCTGTCTGTCTGTCTGCCTGTCTGTCTGTCTGTCTGTCTGTCTGTCTGTCTGTCTGTCTGTCTGTCTGTCTGTCTGTCTCTCTCTCTCTCTGTCTTTCTCTCCCTGTCTGTCTGTCAGTCTCTCTCTCTCTCTCTCTCTCTCTCTCTCTCTCTCTCTCTCTCAATTAAATTCAAGGGCTCTAATGGCATGGGAAAAATATGTTTACATTGCCAAAGCAAGTGAAATAGATAATAATAATAAACCAAATGATAAACCAAATGAAATAAACAATAAATAAATAAATAAACAATAAAAACTGATCAGTAAATATTACACTCACAGAAGTTCCAAAGGAATATAAACATTACAAACGTCATATTATTATATATGTACAGTGTTGTAACGATGTGCAAATAGTTATAGGTACACAAGGGAAAATAAATAGTGGCAACAGGTCACACATCTTGCTGCTGTGATGGCACACTGTGGTATTTCACCCAATAGATATGGTTTATCGAAATTGGATTTGTTTTCAAATTCTTTGTGGTTCTGTGTAATCTGAGGGAAATATGCGTCTATAATATGGTCATATATTTGGCAGGAGGTTAGGAAGTGCAGCTCAGGCCTCTCTCTCTCTCCCCCTTCTCTCCCTCCCCTCTCTACCCCCCCCCCTCTCCCCCCTTACTCCCTCTCTCCTCCCCCTCTCTCTCTCTCTCCCCTCTCCCTCTCTCTCCCCCCTCTCTCTCTCCCCCCTCTCTCTCCCTCCCCTCTCCAGACCTTAGTTGTACAGTTCAGTATATCCACCATTAGACCGAGGGCTTGACTGTCTCTCCAGGTCACGTTGAGGGGCATACCGCATGTCAGCGTGGGAGAATCCGCTCTGCATTACTCTCCCCCCATAACTCCCTGAGTCTACAGTACATCCATGATTAGACCCAGGCAGAGCCTCTATTGAAGACATGAATCTGGGCCCAGGCCAATTTGGCCTGAAGATATAGAACGTTTTGGGATGGGCATAAATTAACGTGGGAGTATCCTCTCTGCAGCAGCTATGCATCTCCCCGCCTCTTTCTCTCTACACCCCTTCCCTCTACCCCCCCTCTTACTACACCCACCCCCCCACAAGATGGGGGAACCACAAGATGGGAGACATTACCTTCTCTTCATCATTGATATAGATTGTGAGTTTCAAAACCTCCTCTAATTAGCTGTCTAGCTGTCTGTGCGTGCGTGTCTGTGTGTGTGTGTCTGTGTGTTTGTGTGTGTGTGTGTGTATATGTCTGTGTGTGTGTGTGTGTGTGTGTGTGTGTGTGTGTGTGTGTGTATGTGTGTGTGTGTGTGTGTGTCTAGGTCTGTGCTGTGGGAACAGTGGTTATTACAAACGGTGTAAATCAGCAGGAGGCTGGTGGTTTGACTAGACAGATAGAAACCACATTAAAGAGGAGAGGCTGCGTCCCAAATAGGGCACCACCCATAAGTAAGTAATGCACCATAGGGAATAGGGACCACGAGGACCACATCTACTGATGAGGAGGTTCTTCTTCCTATTGTTTTCCACCAGAACCTGGCAACCCAGATTGAATACTATGTTGAATACAAGCATTTGAGCTATTACCAATGGTAGGCACAGCAGAGACAAAGAGGAGGAGGAGGGAGGGAGAGGGAGATGGAGGGAGAGGGAGATGGAAGGGGAGAAGGAGAATGAGGGGGAGAGGGAATACATGCATTTGAGCTATTACCAATGGTAGGCACAGCAGAGACAGGGGGGAGGGAGATGGAGGGGGAGAAGGAGAAGGAAGGGGAGAGGGAGAGGGAATATAAGCAATTGAGCTATTACCAATGGTAGGCATAGCAGAGAGAGAGCGATGGAGAGAGAGGGAGAGGGAGGGGGATATGGAGAGGGAGAGGAAGGGGGAGAGTTAGAGGGAGGGGGTGGATGGAGGGGGAGAGGGAGAGGGGAGAGGGAGGGGGATATGGAGAGGGAGAGGAAGGGGGAGAGTTAGAGGGAGAGGGTGGATGGAGGGGGAGAGGGAGAGGTGGATGGAGGGGGAGAAGGAGAGGGAGGGGTGAATGGAGGGGGAAGGGGAGAGGGAGAGGGAGGGAGATATGGATAGGAAGGGGGAGAGTGAGAGGGTGGATGGAGGGGGAGAGGAAGAGGGAAAGGTGGATGGGGGGAGGGGTGGATGGAGGGGAGAGGGAGATGGAGATGGAGGGGGAGAGGGAGGGGCAGGGTTAGAGGGAGGGGGTGGATGGAGGTGAAGAGGGAGAGGGAGGGGGAATAAAAGCATTTGAGCTATTACCAATGGTAGGCACAGCAGAGAGAGAAAGGAGGGGGGGGGGGGGATGGAGGGGGAGCAGGAGAGGCAAAATCGAGGGGGATATGGAGAGGGAGAGGAAGAGGGAGAGTTAGAGGGAGAGGGTGGATTGAGGGGTGGATGGAGGGAGGGGAGAGGGAGGGAGAGTTAGAGGGACAGGGAGGGGTGGATGGAGGGGGAGAGGGGAAGGGGAGAGGGAGAGGGAGAGGGAGAGGGAGGGTTAGAGCGAGGGGGTGGATGGAGGGGAGGAGGGAGAGTCAGAGGGAGGGGTGGATGGAGGAGGAGAGGGAGAGTTAGAGGGAGGGGGTGGATGGAGGAGTGGATGGAGGGGGAGAGGGGAGGGGTGGATGGAGGGAGAGAGGGAGAGTTAGAGGGAGGGGGTGGATGGAGGGGGAGAGGGGAGGGTTAGAGCGAGGGGGTGGATGGAGGGGGAGAGGGAGAGTCAGAGGGAGGGGTGGATGGAGGAGTGGATGGAGGGAGAGTCAGAGGGAGGGGTGGATGGAGGAGTGGATGGAAGGGGAGAGGGGAGGGGTGGATGGAGGGGTGGATGGAGGGGGAGAGGGGAGGGTTAGAGCGAGGGGGTGGATGGAGGGGGAGAGGGAGAGTCAGAGGGAGGGGTGGATGGAGTGGGAGAGGGAGAGTTAGAGGGAGGGGTGGATGGAGGAGTGGATGGAGGGGGAGAGGGGAGGGGTGGATGGAGGGGGAGAGGGAGAGTTAGAGGGAGGGGGTGGATGGAGGGGTGGATGGAGGGGGAGAGGGGAGGGGTCGGGGAGCGGGAGAGGGATAGGTGTTTGCTGAAACACACTCAATACTAAATAGAAAAATGTGTGTGTGTGTTAAAACCCGTGGCAGCCTGGCGATTTAGTTATTCATACAACCCTCCCAAACCTCTAACCGTGGTCTCCTAAATATGTCCTTCAGATTGACGTATGGAACTGTTTATCTGAACCCCAAGGTCCAACCCACCAGAATAAAAATCTGCATGGAGAAAATAGGTTTAGCCTGGATGTGTTGGTGTCCAAGCTTCAGAGAAGGAGGTTGTGTAGTCTTTTTAGCTACAGGCCTTCTAAACAGGACCAGCTAATCACTACGTGAAAAACCCCAGTTGAATTTGAAATGTACATTTACTGAGGAAATATACAAATGGAATAAAAATGACAGAAAAACATAACTTAGTTGATGCGTTCTTAGGGTCGCTACATATCCTTTAAATCCTAGGTTCCTGCCCAGCCTGGTCTCATAGACTAGACTTGACATAGTAAACGCAAATCCAAGATACTCAAATTAGTATCACATGTTACATTTGGCATGGTTACATAAGACAGAAGGTTACTTAAAGTAAAAATGAATGGGAGGTTGGTCGGGATGGATGGAGGTTGGTCGGGATGGATGGAGGTTGGTCGGGATGGATGGAGGTTGGTCGGGATGGATGGAGGTTGGTCGGGATGGATGGATGGAGGTTGGTCGGGATGGATGGAGGTTGGTCGGGATGGATGGAGGTTGGTCGGGATGGATGGAGGTTGGTCGGGATGGATGGATGGAGGTTGGTCGGGATGGATGGAGGTTGGTCGGGATGGATGGAGATTGGTCGGGATGGATGGAGAATGGTCTGGACGGATGTTGGTCAGGATGGATGGAGGATGGTCGGGATGGATGGAGGATGGTCGGGATGGATGGAGGATGGTCGGGATGGATGGAGGATGGTCGGGATGGATGGAGGATGGTCGGGATGGATGGAGGATGGTCGGGATGGATGGAGGTTGGTCGGGATGGATGGAGGTTGGTCGGGATGGATGGAGGTTGGTCGGGATGGATGGAGGATGGTCGGGATGGATGGAGGATGGTCGGGATGGATGGAGGATGGTCGGGATGGATGGAGGATGGTCGGGATGGATGGAGGATGGTCGGGATGGATGGAGGTTGGTCGGGATGGATGGAGATTGGTCGGGATGGATGGAGGTTGGTCGGGATGGATGGAGGTTGGTCGGGATGGATGGAGATTGGTCGGGATGGATGGAGGATGGACGGGATGGATGGAGGTTGGTCGGGATGGATGGAGGATGGTCGGGATGGATGGAGGTTGGTCGGGATGGATGGAGGTTGGTTGGGATGGATGGAGGATGGTCGGGATGGATGGAGGATGGTCGGGATGGATGGAGGTTGGTCGTGATGGATGGAGGTTGGTCGTGATGGATGGAGGTTGGTCGTGATGGATGGAGGTTGGTCGGGATGGCTGGAGGTTGGTCGGGATGGATGGAGGTTGGTCGGGATGGATGGAGGTTGGTCGGGATGGATGGAGGTTGGTCGGGATGGATGGAGGTTGGTCGGGATGGATGAAGGTTGGTCAGGATGGATGAAGGTTGCGTGTTCGAATCTCATCATGGACAGCTGTACCATTTTAGCTAATTAGCAAATGTTCAACTACTTACTAGTTTTTAGCTACCTTGCAACTACTTAGCATGTTAGCTAAGCCATCCCTTAACCATAATCCTAACCTTAACCCTTTAACATTTACTGGAGTGTTTGGATTTCTGTAAAGAATAATACGAAATGCTCTGAGACCAGGTTTCCCTGATGGGCTGTTTTAGAAAACATGCTGACTGGATCCTTATAGGACCTGCTGTCACAGGTCAGGGAATGAGACATCAAATGGAAGTGGACTTTGACAAATGTCACTTTTTTTTTTACAAAGACAAGGTACACCTCGAAGTCCATGGGGCAAGACGGAAAATATAGTCGAGTCTTCAAGGCAGATGAATGAACATCATGCACATCTGTTAATAAAACCACTTCAAAATTGCTTTAAAAAAAAAACGTTTTGTTCATTCAATATTGTGGGAGAAGGAAGTGTTTTAGTCTCTCTATACTCAAATCCCCGAGCTGACAAGGTAAAAATCTGTCGATCTGCCCCTGAGCAAGGCCGTTAACCCACTGTTCCCCGAGCTGACAAGGTAAAAATCTGTTGTTCTGCCCCTGAGCAAGGCCGTTAACCCACTGTTCCCCGAGCTGACAAGGTAAAAATCTGTTGTTCTGCCCCTGAGCAAGGCCGTTAACCCACTGTTCCCCGAGCTGACAAGGTAAAAATCTGTTGTTCTGCCCCTGAGCAAGGCCGTTAACCCACTGTTCCCTGAGCTGACAAGGTAAAAATCTGTCGTTCTGCCCCTGAGCAAGGCCGTTAACCCACTGTTCCCCGAGCTGACAAGGTAAAAATCTGTCGATCTGCCCCTGAGCAAGGCCGTTAACCCACTGTTCCCCGAGCTGACAAGGTAAAAATCTGTCGTTCTGCCCATGAGCAAGGCCGTTATCCCACTGTTCCCTGAGCTGACAAGGTAAAAATCTGTTGTTCTGCCCCTGAACAAGGCCGTTAACCCACTGTTCCCCGAGCAGACAAGGTAAAAATCTGTCGTTCTGCTGTTTATGCTTTCTCTGGTGCATTATTAAAAACAATTTAGGAGTTTAGGATAGCTTTAAATACATTGAGGCTTGGTTTACATACATTGAGGCTTGGTTTACATACATTGAGGCTTGGTTTACATACATTAAGGCTTGGTTTACATACATTGAGGCTTGGTTTACATACATTGAGGCTTGGTTTACATACATTGAGGCTTGGTTTACATACATGGCAGTAAGTTAGTGGTGGTTCCCCCTACTGAGCCTTGCTTCCCAGAGTGCCTTGAGAACCCCCCCCCCCCCCCCCCCCCCCACACACACACACACACACACACATACAGACGGGTCCCTTGAGGCCCTGTGCACCCCGCCCCACTGCAAGCTAAGCTGTGTGACAATGTGCTCCCCCTAATCAATGCGCTCCCCCTAAGAGGCCTGTTGCCAGGAGTTGACATGAGGAATGTCTTTTGGGTGACAAAGGCTGATCTCTCCATATGCTGACACTTTGTTCTGACTTTTCATGCGTTGGGAATGTGGATGGGAATGTGGATGGGAATAGTTTGCGCTGGATTGGTGTTTCCATCTGTGGGCCCCATGACAAATCAGTCCTCTTTCTGTTGGGGAATCTATGGAACAGACAGTAAACATGAGGTCAGCTTTGAATTGTTGAAACCCGCTTGATATGCTTTGAGGGATGAAGATTGAAGTCTTTCTCTGCTTGGCGGTGTGAATATGGCAATTATGGGGTTGGCTTTGACAGTGACGTACTGTCTGTCTGTCTCAGTCTGGATTATAAATCCTGTTTTCTCAATCTGGATTATAAATCCTGTTTTCTCAGTCTGGATTATAAATCCTGTTTTCTCAGTCTGGATTTTCTATCCTGTTTTCTCAGTCTGGATTATAAATCCTATTTTCTCAGTCTGGATTTTCTACCCTGTTTTCTCAGTCTGGATTATAAATCCTGTTTTCTCAATCTGGATTATAAATCCTGTTTCTCAGTCTGGATTATAAACCCTGTTTTCTCAGTCTGGATTATAAATCCTGTTTTCTCAGTCTGGATTATAAACCCTGTTTTCTCAGTCTGGATTATAAACCCTGTTTTCTCAATCTGGATTATAAATCCTGTTTCTCAATCTGGATTATAAATCCTGTTTTCTCAATCTGGATTATAAATCCTGTTTTCTCAATCTGGATTATAAATCCTGTTTCTCAGTCTGGATTTTCTACCCAGTTTTCTCAGTCTGAATTATAAACCCTGTTTTTCTCAGTCTGGATTATAAATCCTGTTGACTCAGTCTGGATTATAAATCCTGTTTTATAAAGTGTCTGAACAAAATATAAGTGCTAATCTGCATCATGATATGATATTTCATAACCTGTTCTCTTGAGATGAGGACTTCAGAACTGTGTCAGTAATATACTTGTATTTGTACTGTAGAAACATACCTTGAGCTCCAAAATGGTCAGAGATGATCCCTTTATGTAACAGTCTTGAAATCTATAGAGGAAAAAATGTACTTTTACCTCGACTGTGATATATGGTTGTCTCACGTAGTTATCTTAAAATGAATGTTTAAAAAAAATAAATGAATTGAACCTTTATTTAACTAGGCAAGTCAGTTAAGAACAAATTCTTATTTTACAATGACGGCCCTAAACGGGACAACGCTGGGCCAATTGTGAGCCACCCTATGGGACAGGCTGTTTGTGATACAGCCTGGAACCGAACCAGGGTCTGTAGTGACGCCTCTGTAGTGGCTTAGACTGCTGCGACACTCGGGAGCGGTCTAAGACATTAGAGCGTCTGCTAAATGACTAAAATGTAAATATTATATATATATATGTATATATACATACAGTATATATGTATATATATAATATATACTGTACTGCACTCTACTGAGCTCCACTGTACTCTACTGTACTGTACTCTACTGAGCTCTACTGTACTGTACTCTACTGAGCTCTACTGTACTGTACTCTACTGAGCTCCACTGTACTGTACTCTACTGAGCTCTACTCTACTGTACTCTACTGAGCTCCACTGTACTCTACTGTACTCTACTCTACTGAGCTCTACTGTACTGTACTCTACTGAGCTCTACTGTACTGTACTCTACTGAGCTCCACTGTACTCTACTGTACTCTACTCTACTGAGCTCTACTGTACTGTACTCTACTGAGCTCTACTCTACTCTACTGAGCTCTACTGTACTGTACTCTACTGTACTCGACTATACTGAGCTCTACAGTACTGTAATCTACTGTACTCAACTGTACTCTACTATACTGAGCTCTACTGTACTGTACTCTACTGTACTCTACTGTGCTCTACTATAGACCCACCCACTGGCTCCATGTCATCTACAAGACCCTGCTAGGTAAAGTCCCCCCTTATCTCAGCTCGCTGGTCACCATTGCATCTCCCACCTGTAGCACACGCTCCAGCAGGTATATCTCTCTAGTCACCCCCAAAACCAATTCTTTCTTTGGCCGCCTCTCTTTCCAGTTCTCTGCTGCCAATGACTGGAACGAACTACAAAAATCTCTGAAACTGGAAACACTTATCTCCCTCACTAGCTTTAAGCACCAACTGTCAGAGCAGCTCACAGATTACTGCACCTGTACATAGCCCACCTATGATTTAGCCCTATCAACTACCTCTTTCCCAACTGTATTTAATTTATTTATTTATTTTGCTCCTTTGCACCCCATTATTTTTATTTCTACTTTGCACATTCTTCCATTGCAAAACTACCATTCCAGTGTTTTACTTGCTATATTGTATTTACCTTGCCACCAAGGCCTTTTTTGCCTTTACCTCCCTTCTCACCTCATTTGCTCACATCGTATATAGACTTGTTTATACTTTATTATTGACTGTATGTTTGTTTTACTCCATGTGTAACTCTGTGTTGTTGTATCTGTCGAACTGCTTTGCTTTATCTTGGCCAGGTCGCAATTGTAAATGAGAACTTGTTCTCAACTTGCCTACCTGGTTAAATAAAGGTAAAATATAAAATTAAATAAATAAATACTGAGCTCTACAGTACTGTACTGTACTCTACTCTACTGAGCTCTACTGTACTCTACTCTACTGAGCTCTACTGTACTGAGCTCTACTGTACTGAGCTTTACTGAGTTACTGTACTGTACTCTACTGTACTCTACTCTACTGAGCTCTACTCTACTGAGCTCTACTGTACTCTACTGAGCTCTACTGTACTGTACTCTACTGTACTCGACTATACTGAGCTCTACAGTACTGTAATCTACTGTACTCAACTGTACTCTACTATACTGAGCTCTACTGTACTGTACTGTACTGTACTCTACTGTGCTCTACTATACTGAGCTCTACTGTACTGTACTGTACTGTACTCTACTGTGCTCTACTATACTGAGCTCTACAGTACAGTACTCTACTGTACTGTACTCGACTGCACTCTACTATACTGAGCTCTACAGTACTGTACTCTACTGTACTGTATTCTACTGTACTCTACTGTACTCTACTATACTGTATTCTACTGTACTCTATTATACTGAGCTCTGTTGTACTGTACTCTACTCTACTGTTCTATACTTTGATGTCCAAACTTGTTCAAAATTTGGTCCCGTCCGGACCAACCAAATTTGGTCTTGTTTGGGTACAGAGCTCATTAAAATAATAGCTAGTGTGTAGAATAGTACCCAAATATGCAAAGGAGGATATTGCATATTTACACCTTTGTGTACCTATTTAGGATACAACACCATGACAGAATATATTTCTGTGTAGTACAGATCAGGGACACAATTCCGTTACCGCAATTCTGTTACCGCAATTCTGTTACCGCACTTCTGTTACCGCAATTTCGTTACCGCAATTCTGTTACCGCAATTTCGTTACCACTATTCTGTAACCGCTACTCTGTTACCGCTATTCCGTTACCGCTATTCTGTTACCGCTATTCTGTTACCGCTATTCCGTTATCGCTATTCTGTTACCGCTATTCTGTTACCGCTATTCTGTTACCGCTATTCTGTTACCGCTATTCTGTTACCGCTATTCCGTTACCGATATTCCGTTACTGGATGTAAATCCAGTTCACTTACAGTACTGAAGTTTAAATTACCAAAATAAATGTTTTCAAAGTCAATGTGTCATGGCATAGCTGACATCCCATTCTTTCTGAAGACATTGTTGAATCTTAATTCGGGAAAATATATTTAACAGAGTAAAAAAAAAAAAAACATGAACACACAAGAACCTGAGGATGATTTTAACAAATTTATGTTGCACAGTTGTTCCAGTAAATGTGTTTTTTTGGTCAAATGTTTAGAGTAAACTGTTAAAAGTTGTCCTTGTGCATAGAGGTGTATGGTTTGCCTTTTGGGGGGGGTTCTACTAAGCCAATCTTTCCACAGCAGATGCGGCAGATGTCCTGGTTTGAGAGGCTGTCATAGGCAGATGTCCTGGTTTGAGAGGCTGTGATAGGCAGATGTCCTGGTTTGAGAGGCTGTCATAGGCAGATGTCCTGGTTTGAGAGGCTGTGATAGGCAGATGTCCTGGTTTGAGAGGCTGTCATAGGCAGATGTCCTGGTTTGAGAGGCTGTCATAGGCAGATGTCCTGGTTTGAGAGGCTGTCATAGGCAGATGTCCTGGTTTGAGAGGCTGTGATAGGCAGATGTCCTGGTTTGAGAGGCTGTCATAGGCAGATGTCCTGGTTTGAGAGGCTGTGATAGGCAATGTCCTGTTTTGAGAGGCTGTCATAGGCAGATGTCCTGGATTGAGAGGCTGTCATAGGCAGATGTCCTGGATTGAGAGGCTGTCATAGGCAGATGTCCTGGATTGAGAGGCTGTGATAGGCAGATGTCCTGGATTGAGAGGCTGTGATAGGCAGATGTCCTGGATTGAGAGGCTGACATAGGCAGATGTCCTGGTTTGAGAGGCTGTGATAGGCAGATGTCCTGGATTGAGAGGCTGTGATAGGCAGATGTCCTGGATTGAGAGGCTGTGATAGGCAGATGTCCTGGTTTGAGAGGCTGTCATAGGCAGATGTCCTGGATTGAGAGGCTGTCATAGGCAGATGTCCTGGTTTGAGAGGCTGTGATAGGCAGATGTCCTGGTTTGAGAGGCTGACATAGACAGATGTCCTGGATTGAGAGGCAGCCTATAAAAAAAAAAAATAAGATTTGGCCTACATTTTAAGTGAAAAACAGCTGTTGTATAGAACAATCTTCAAATCAGTTTGCTTACCACTTTTTCACGTGTTTTCTTCCTTCACAGAATCCATGAAATTATGACCTCTTCTTAAATATTTGGTCAAATTATTTATTTTGTGTATTGGTTTTCTGTATTAAAAAAAGATGTTTAAACATGTCCCTTTGGCCTAACTTACCCCACTCTCCCTCTTAACCAGCCTGTATATCAATGCTGTATATAGGTGTGTGAACCAGTTGTGTCAACCCACCTTGGGGGATGTGGTCGTTCAGAGTTCGATTAGCACCACCTGGAACACCATGGAGCTCGAGGAGGCTCCCACTCCAGTAATTTGTTAAGTGGAACAGAACAGCCTGTGGTCAGTGAGGTCTCTCTCTCTCTCTCTCTCTCTCTCTCACTCTCTCTCTCTCTTTCTCTTTCCTTTCTTTCTCTCTCTCTCTCTCCTTTCTTTCTCTCTCTCTCTCTCTCTCTCTTCTTTCTTTCCCCCTCTCTCTCTCTCACACACTTTCTCTCTCTTTCTCTTTCCTTTCTTTCTCTCTCTCTCTCTCACACACTTTCTCTCTCTCTCTCTCTCTTTCTCTCTCCTCTCTCTCTCTCTCTCACACACTTTCTCTCTCTCTCTCTCTCTATCTCTCTCTCTCTCTCTCTCTCTCTCTATATATATATATATATATATATATACAGTGCCTTGCGAAAGTATTCGGCCCCCTTGAACTTTGCGACCTTTTGCCACATTTCAGGTTTCAAACATAAAGATATAAAACTGTATTTTTTTGTGAAGAATCAACAACAAGTGGGACACAATCATGAAGTGGAACGACATTTATTGGATATTTCAAACTTTTTTAACAAATCAAAAACTGAAAAATTGGGCGTTTGAAATAAGTTTGAAATATCCAATAAATGTCGTTCCACTTCATGATTGTGTCCCACTTGTTGTTGATTCTTCACAAAAAAATACAGTTTTATATCTTTATGTTTGAAGCCTGAAATGTGGCAAAAGGTCGCAAAGTTCAAGGGGGCCGAATACTTTCGCAAGGCACTGTATTTATATATATATATATACTCCTACAGCCCCCCCCCCCCCCCAACCAACACACACATGCTGTTTGGTCCTTGATCTACCATTCTCCCCCTGTGTCCAATCCTCCCTTCCTCCCTGCCTCCTTCTATCCTCCCCTCATCCCTCTATTCTCGCCCAGCTCTTTTCTTTCCCAGCTGAAATTAGGGCTGTACCAGGGACTACCCAGATTCCTTCTGTCTGGGACTAGTCAATAGAACACTGTGAGGCTGCTAAATCTGTCTGGTAAACATACACTGAGCGGACAAAACATTAGGAACACCTTCCTAATATTGAGTTGCAACCCCCCCCTTTTCCCCTCAGAACAATCATATTTCATCTACACTGACTGAAGTACATTTAACAGGTGACATCAATAAGGGATCGACTGGATTCACCTGGTCAGTCTATGTCATGGAAAAATCAGGTGTTCCTAATGTGTTGTACACTCAGTGTACATGACATCACTCCCTTTTCCCACCTTGCCCCCAGGCACAGCCCAACATCCTTAACGTCTCAGCAGGCTGAGCTTTCAGGACCTCTACATGCTGTTGACATTGACTAACGATAGAGTTAATTATGTCTCACTAATTCAATCAAAACGGTGTGGTTAGTGAGAGAGAGAGAGCTAACTCCATACCATGTCTCTGATGGGGGGAAAAAACGACAGTTTACCTGAAAATAGTGTGCAGCAATACAACACTAAATGTATTGTCCAGCTGGGCAGGTTATGTTGTCCTGGTCCATTGGTATGTAGGCTACTTGCCATCAGTTCTTGTTGAGAGTATATCTGAATCAATGTACTGTAACTTTTGAGCAAAACAGGAGTTGGGGGAGTTTTAAAGGGGAATGGGTTTTTACATATTTACCTAATCAATATTTTATATAGCTCGATGTTTTAGGCAATGCTTCGATATGGAAGGCTGATCTAATTCTAGATTTATGGCCTGACCACTGTCCTGTTAATATGCCAAGATCTCCCTCTCACCTCCGTACCTCCCTCCCTCCTTCCCCCTCTCCCCCACCGTATTTCCCTCCCTCCCTCCCTCCCTCCCTCCCTCCCTCCCTCCCTCCCTCCCTCCATCATGCTTCCTTTCCTCCCTCATCTCCCCCCTTCCCTTCCCCCCCCCCCCCTTCTCTCCCTCCCTCCCTCCCCCTCTCCTCCCCTCCCTCCCCCCTTATTTCCCTCCCTCCTCTCCCCCTCCCTGAAAGCCAGGCCTTTTCTCCCTCATCTCCCTCCCTTCCATCCCTCCCCCCTCTCCCTCCCCACCCCCTGAAAGACAGGCCTTTTCTCCTATTGTGAGGCCTTTACGGGTGACATGGCTTCACTTTCACATTTAGTTTAGTCAAGATGATCAAACTTTTACCCAGCCGGCCTGGAGACAAAGAGACAGCTGCTGATGAGAGAAAGGAGGAGGGGGAGGAGAGAAAGAAGTAGGGGGAGGAGAGAAAGGGGACGAGGACGTGGTCCTCACTGTGGTAGACATGACTGGAAATCCCAATGAGGGCTTGTTTCCGTGTGTGTGTGTGTGTGTGTGTATGTGTTCACAGAGATGGTGAGGAAAATCCACCACTTAACACTCACTAAGCAGCTCTGCTCTTGGGCCTGTTTTGATTTTTTTTTTTTAAATTGTACTTGATTTATTGCATATTTTGTTTGGATAAATGTTATGGAGAGCATCTCATTGTACCATTTACACCTTATATCATGTGCAGGTGACCAATACACTTGTATTTGATTTGATCTAATGCCTTTTCAATGGATCCCTCCTTCCCTACTCACTTCAAGAAAGGAAATGTGTTTGAAATCGAACCTTGACCCTAAGTGATTGAACAGCCTCTCAGGGTAATTCAAAAAGGGGGGGAAATATATAGGTGCTTGTCTAAAGTCATCCCTCATCCCCTGTCTGTTCTCTACTGGTCTGGTCTAAAGCCATCCCTCATCCCCTGTCTGTTCTCTACTGGTCTGGTCTAAAGTCATCCCTCATCCCCTGTCTGTTCTCTACTGGTCTGGTCTAAAGCCATCCCTCATCCCCTGTCTGTTCTCTACTGGTCTGGTCTAAAGCCATCCCTCATCCCCTGTCTGTTCTCTACTGGTCTGGTCTAAAGTCATTCCTCATCCCCTGTCTGTTCTATACTGGTCTGGTCTAAAGTCATCCCCCATCCCCTGTCTGTTCTCAACTGGTCTAGGTTAAAGTCATCCCTCATCCCCTGTCTGTTCTCTACTGGTCTGGTCTAAAGTCATCCCTCATCCCCTGTCTGTTCTCTACTGGTCTGGTCTAAAGCTATCCCCCATCCCCTGTCTGCTCTCTACTGGTCTGGTCTAAAGTCATCCCTCACCCCCTGTCTGTTCTCTACTGGTCTGGTCTAAAGTCATCCCTCATCTCCTGTCTGTTCTCTACTGGTCTGGTCTAAAGCCATCCCTCATTCCCTGTCTGTTCTCAACTGGTCTGGTCTAAAGCCATCCCTCATCCCCTGTCTGTTCTCAACTGGTCTGGTCTAAAGCCATCCCCTGTCTGTTCTCTACTGGTCTTCCTTTCACCAGTTCGTCTAAGTCCCCCGTTTGCATGGGATGAAATCTAATACACAGGTTGTCCTCCTATCTTCTCTGTACCATCACCCTAATTAGAGTAAATGACCTGTGTGTGTGTGCGTGTGTGTGTGTGTGTGTGTGTGTGTGTGTGTGTGTGTGTGTGTGTGTGTGTGTGTGTGTGTGTGTGTGTGTGTGTGCGTGCGTGCGTGCGTGCGTGCGTGGGAGCTACAGGGATGTCCAGCGGAGCACATAGTTGAGTGTGTATCAGCGGAGAGAAAAGAGGAACCTGATCTAGTGTGGCGACCCGGGTCAGGGACTCGAGGGACCGTGCTGACTGAAGCACAGTCGTGCTGCTGACAGATTGGTATCTCACATATCTAGACCCCCCCCCCTTGACCCTTTGAGGTGTTACATTTTTTACAGTTATTCTGTGGTTCTGTTCTAAGCATGCATCCCAAATTACACTCTATTCCCTTTATAGTGCACCGGCACAATGACTAAGATTTGATTAAGGACTGAAGCCCCTGGTTCTTACCGTACATTTGATACTGGTTCCGTTTCAGTTTTAGGTCAAGGTTAGCGTTATGGCCCGGTTTTCCAAGGCATTTTGTGAAACATCTTCCCCCGCTTGAGTTAGCAGTCTAAAGTGATCCCTTCGGGCCTGAAAGTTCTAAAAAGGGTTTTGAAACTCTGGATCCTTTCACTGTCCTCATTGTTCCATCGGGATTCCTGGGGCTTCTCTATGTTTGTCCTATCAGAAAGCACAGCATTGATTTTCAATGCTAAGCAGACGATACCCCCCCCCCCATTCAATTATACTTAGAAGAACCATTACATTTTATGTCTGATAAAAATCAATTGAAGACATACACTATATATAGAAGTATGTGGACACCCCTTCAAATGAGTGGATTTGGCTATGTTGGAACATTCTGCCCTGTTAGAGCTGCCCCGGTCAACTATAAGTGCTGTTATTGTGAAGTGGAAACCTTTAGGAGCAACAACGGCTCAGCCCCAAAGTGGTAGACAGGTGTATAAAAATCAGGCACACCGCCATGCAATCTCCATAGACAAACACTGTCAGTAGAATGGCCTTACTGAAGAGCTCTGTGACATTCAACATGGCACCATCATAGGATGCCACCTTTCCAACAAGTCAGTTAGTCAAATTTCTGCCCTGTTAGAGCTGCCCCGGTCAACTATAAGTGCTGTTATTGTGAAGTGGAAGCCTTTAGGAGCAACAACGGCTCAGCCCCAAAGTGGTAGGCCGTACAAGCTCACAGAACGGGACCGCCGAGTCCTGAAGCGCGTAGCGCATAAAAATCATCTGTCCTCGGTTTCAACACTTACTACCGAGTTCCAAACTGCCTCTGGAAGCAACGTCAGGACAATAACTGTTCGTCTGGAGCTTCATGAAATGGGTTTCCGTGGCCGAGCAGCCGCACAGAAGCCTAAGATGCCCGTGGGCAATGCCAAGCGTCGGCTGGAGTGGTGTAAAGCTCACCGCCAGTGGAAACGTGTTCTCTGGAGTGAGGAATCACACTTCACCATCTGGCAGTCCAACGGACGAATCTGGGTTTGGCGAAGAATGCTACCTGCCCCAATGCATAGTGCCAACTGTAAAGTTTGGTGGATGAGGAATAATGGTCTGAGGCTGTTTTTCATAGATCAGGCTAGGCCCCTTAGTTCCAGTGAAGGGAAATCTTAATGCTACAGCATACAATGACATTCTAGATGATTCTGTGCTTCCGAGTTTGTGGCAACAGTTTGGGGGTGGCCCTTTCCTGTTTCAGCATGACAATGCCCCCGTGCACAAAGCAAGGTCCATACAGAAATGGTTTGTCGAGAACAGTGTGGAAGAACTTGACTGGCCTGCACAGAGCCCTGACCTCAACCCCATTGAACGCCTTTGGGATGAATTGGAATGCCGACTGTGAGCCAGGCTTAATTGGCCAACATCGGTGCCCGACATCACTAATGCTCTTGTGGCTGAATTGAATGGTCTCCGCAGCAATGTTCCAACATCTAGTGGAAAGACTTCCCATCTGGAATCAGATGTTGGACGAGCAGGTGTCCACATACTTTTGGTCATGTAATGTAGCCAAATATATCGTCATGGTTATTTAACAGCAACAAGACTGTGTTTCTAACACTAATTAGTTACCGTTAGTACAGAGTTACAGGATTGCTGGTAATGCCAGGGTAAAACCTCACATGGCAGGCTTGTTTATACAGCTCAATTGCTGTGTGTGTGTGTGTGTGATTGTGTGACTATGTGACTGTGTGTGACTGTGTGACTGTGTGTGTGACTGTGTGTGTGTGTATGTGTGTGTGTGTGTTTATGTATGTATGTGTATATATATATATATATATATATATATATATATATATATATATATATATACATATACATATACTACTTTGTTTACAGTATGGCTGCTACGCTACATCCTCCTCCTGGTCAGTGTCTTGTAAAACAACCATAATGAGTATTGAATTTAAAAGCCTTGAGGTGTCGGAAAAATGAGAGCCATTTGACAGTAATTCACTACTTACTGATGGTTGGCAGCAAATGGAAACCCAACCTCTTTCATTCTCAAATAGCCATGTAGATAACAGCCTAAATACACAGGCAGCTAAGTGAGTAGAACACTACATAATGTTCAGCGCTGTAATTACAGACCGAACTCTGCCATTTATAACTCTGGGATCAAAATAACTAACAGCCTCGGCTGGCACCGTCTGCCTGTGTAAACTGAATTGGATACAGATCCAGAATCATTAGTTTTTTTTTTTTTTAGATGTTTGTTCCTCATCCATGTATGTATGTGTGTGTGTGTGTGTGTGTGTGTGTGTGTGTGTGTGTGTGTGTGTGTGTGGAGCTTTTGCTAGTGTCAGTCCTTGTTGGGTAATTGCTCCCATTGTAAACTCATATTAGGCGGGAACAGTTTCCAATATCATCAGCTACTCTGTCTCACACAGTGGGGTTTTTAAAAAATAGAAATATATTTTCTAAGTGTGAGCGTTCTAACTTGTAGGAGTGCCAGATGGTTGGGTTTTGCACTTTTGGGACTGTTCCATTAGTGCCATTGCGCCAGGCAAGCTCATTAAATCACAGATAAAGTCTTTGAATGAAAAACAGATTATATTGGAACCCAAGTCATTCTCGTCTGTTGTCCCAAGAGTGAGCCTGTAAACTCAAAGTGGGAGACACCAGTTGAATGGCTACAACATAATGGAGGAGAGGCTGTCGACTGTCTGAGTTGAAAGCTCTGACAGAAAAAGAAATGCAGTTGTAATTGTTTTTAAAATTTATTGTTATTGTCTTCTTGTGTTATGTGTACAGACTGACTACTTCCTGTCGACCTCTTGACAGGTCCCCATCCACAAACAGGTTTCTGACCTCTGACCTGATCTTTTCCTGGTTAAATAAAGGTTAAAAAAATAAATAATAATAATGTCTATCAACCCTTTATTTATTGATTTTTATTTAAACTTTATTTAACTAGACTGAAGGGATGAAGTCAGTTAATAAGAACAAATTCTTATTTTCAATGACGGCCTAGGAACAGTGGGTTAACTGCCTTGTTCAGGGGCAGAACGACAGATTTGTTACCTTGTCAGCTCGGGGGATCCAATACAGCCCATGGAATGAACCAGCAGCACATCACAGCTGAGACAGGTCGTGTTTTTGTTGACCTCTGACCTGAGTAATGGTAATGCAGGACAGTGAGTTCAGACGAAAGACAGAGACGTAATCTTTGTCTCATTACAGTGTGTCTGTAGCTCAGCGCTCAGCCTCTAACATTAGCCAACTCTGTCATTTTGGGAGTCTGCCAACACTGTCGAATTGGGTCAACAAGTGTATTCTTTTTGTACGTGAAACAGTTTGAGTTTGTGTTTGAAATGGCTTGAAAAGTGCATGATAGGGGATAGGGTGGAAAGTAGTGCATGATAGGAGATAGGGTGGAAAGTAGTGCATGATAGGAGATAGGGTGCATGATAGGGGATAGGGTGGAAAGTAGTGCATGATAGGAGATAGGGTGGATGATAGGGGATAGGGTGGAAAGTAGTGCATGATAGGAGATAGGGTGGATGATAGGGGATAGGGTGGATGATAGGGGATAGGGTGCATGATATGGGTTAGGGTCCGTGATATGGGATAGGGTGCGTGATATGGGATAGGGTGCATGATATGGGATAGGGTGCGTGATAGGGGATAGGGTGCATGATATGGGATAGGGTGCATGATATGGGATAGGGTGCATGATATGGGATAGGGTGCATGATATGGGATAGGGTGCATGATATGGGATAGGGTGCATGATATGGGATAGGGTGTGTGCCATTTAGCTGTGTGCTAGTAGTTTAAGCAGACTCCTCGGTGCATTCAGCTTCTTACAAAAACAAGTAGTGATGAAGTCAATCTCTTCTCCACTTTGAGCCATGAGAGATGGACATGCATGTCATTAATGTTAGCTCTCTGTGTACATCCAAGGGCCAGCCGTGCTGCCCTGTTCTGAGCCAATTGCAATTTTCCTAAATCCTGTTTTGTGGCACCTGACCACACGACTGAACAGTAGTCCAGGTGAGACAAAACTAGGGCCTGTAGGACCTGCCATGTTGATAGTGTTGTTAAGAAGGTAGAAACTAGGGCCTGTAGGACCTGCCTTGAGGATAGTGTTGTTAAGAAGGTAGAAACTAGGGCCTGTAGGACCTGCCATGTTGATAGTGTTGTTAAGAAGGTAGAAACTAGGGCCTGTAGGACCTGCCTTGTTGACAGTGTTGTTAAGAAGGTAGAAACTAGGGCCTGTAGGACCTGCCTTGTCGATAGTGTTGTTAAGAATGTAGAAACTAGGGCCTGTAGGACCTGCCTTGTCGATAGTGCTGTTAAGAAGGTAGAAACTAGGGCCTGTAGGACCTGCCTTGTTGATAGTGCTGTTAAGAAGGTAGAAACTAGGGCCTGTAGGACCTGCCTTGTTGATAGTGTTGTTAAGAAGGTAGAAACTAGGGCCTGTAGGACCTGCCTTGTTGATAGTGCTGTTAAGAAGGTAGAAACTAGGGCCTGTAGGACCTGCCTTGTTGATAGTGTTGTTAAGAAGGTAGAAACTAGGGCCTGTAGGACCTGCCTTGTTGATAGTGTTGTTAAGAAGGTAGAAACTAGGGCCTGTAGGACCTGCCTTGTTGATAGTGTTGTTAAGAAGGTAGAAACTAGGGCCTGTAGGACCTGCCTTGTTGATAGTGTTTGTTAAGAAGGTAGAAACTAGGACCTGTAGGACCTGCCTTGTTGATAGTGTCGTTAAGAAGGTAGAAACTAGGGCCTGTAGGACCTGCCTTGTTGATAGTGTTGTTAAGAAGGTAGATACTAGGGCCTGTAGGACCTGCCTTGTCGATAGTGTTGTTTTAAGAAGGTAGAAACTAGGACCTGTAGGACCTGCCTTGTTGATAGTGTTGTTAAGAAGTCAGAGCAGAGCTTTATTATGGACAGACTTCTCCACATTTTAGCTACTGTTGTTGTTGTTGTTGCGGCCGGAGTCCGTACCTCTGGGGGGGGGGGGGGGGGGGGGGGGGGGGAACTGTCACACCCTGACCTTAGAGATCCTGTTTATGTCTCTATTTTGGTTTGGTCAGGGTGTGAGTTGGGGTGGGTAGTATTCTATACTCTATTGTTTGTATTTCTATGTTTTGCCCAGGTAGGGTTCTCAATCAGGGACAGCTGTCTATCGTTGTCTCTGATTGAGAACCATACTCAGGTAGGCCTTTTCCCACCTGTCTCTGATTGAGAACCATACTTAGGTAGGCCTTTTCCCACCTGTCTCTGATTGAGAACCATACTTAGGTAGGCCTTTTCCCACCTGTCTCTGATTGAGAACCATACTCAGGTAGGCCTTTTCCCACCTGTCTCTGATTGAGAACCATACTTAGGTAGGCCTTTTCCCACCTGTCTCTGATTGAGAACCATACTTAGGTAGGCCTTTTCCCACCTGTCTCTGATTGAGAACCATACTCAGGTAGGCCTTTTCCCACCTGTCTCTGATTGAGAACCATACTCAGGTAGGCCTTTTCCCACCTGTCTCTGATTGAGAACCATACTTAGGTAGGCCTTTTCCCACCTGTCTCTGATTGAGAACCATACTCAGGTAGGCCTTTTCCCACCTGTCTCTGATTGAGAACCATACTAAGGTAGGTCTTTTCCCACCTGTCTCTGATTGAGAACCATACTCAGGTAGGCCTTTTCCCACCTGTCTCTGATTGAGAACCATACTTAGGTAGGCCTTTTCCCACCTGTCTCTGATTGAGAACCATACTCAGGTAGGCCTTTTCCCACCTGTCTCTGATTGAGAACCATACTCAGGTAGGCCTTTTCCCACCTGTCTCTGATTGAGAACCATACTTAGGTAGGCCTTTTCCCACCTGTCTCTGATTGAGAACCATACTCAGGTAGGCCTTTTCCCACCTGTCTCTGATTGAGAACCATACTCAGGTAGGCCTTTTCCCACCTGTCTCTGATTGAGAACCATACTCAGGTAGGCCTTTTCCCACCTGTCTCTGATTGAGAACCATACTCAGGTAGGCCTTTTCCCACCTGTCTCTGATTGAGAACCATACTCAGGTAGGCCTTTTCCCACCTGTCTCTGATTGAGAACCATACTCAGGTAGGCCTTTTCCCACCTGTCTCTTATTGAGAACCATACTCAGGTAGGTCTTTTCCCACCTGTCTCTGATTGAGAACCATATTCAGGTAGGCCTTTTCCCACCTGTCTCTGATTGAGAACCATACTCAGGTAGGTCTTTTCCCACCTGTCTCTGATTGAGAACCATACTCAGGTAGGCCTTTTCCCACCTGTCTCTGATTGAGAACCATACTCAGGTAGGCCTTTTCCCACCTGTCTCTGATTGAGAACCATACTCAGGTAGGTCTTTTCCCACCTGTCTCTGATTGAGAACCATACTCAGGTAGGCCTTTTCCCACCTGTCTCTGATTGAGAACCATACTCAGGTAGGCCTTTTCCCACCTGTCTCTGATTGAGAACCATACTCAGGTAGGTCTTTTCCCACCTGTCTCTGATTGAGAACCATACTCAGGTAGGCCTTTTCCCACCTGTCTCTGATTGAGAACCATAATCAGGTAGGCCTTTTCCCACCTGTCTCTGATTGAGAACCATACTCAGGTAGGCCTTTTCCCACCTGTCTCTGATTGAGAACCATACTCAGGTAGGCCTTTTCCCACCTGTCTCTGATTGAGAACCATAATCAGGTAGGCCTTTTCCCACCTGTCTCTGATTGAGAACCATACTCAGGTAGGCCTTTTCCCACCTGTCTCTGATTGAGAACCATACTCAGGTAGGTCTTTTCCCACCTGTCTCTGATTGAGAACCATACTCAGGTAGGTCTTTTCCCACCTGTCTCTGATTGAGAACCATACTTAGGTAGGCCTTTTCCCACCTGTCTCTGATTGAGAACCATACTCAGGTAGGCCTTTTCCCACCTGTCTCTGATTGAGAACCATACTCAGGTAGGTCTTTTCCCACCTGTCTCTGATTGAGAACCATACTCAGGTAGGCCTTTTCCCACCTGTCTCTGATTGAGAACCATACTCAGGTAGGCCTTTTCCCACCTGTCTCTGATTGAGAACCATACTCAGGTAGGTCTTTTCCCACCTGTCTCTGATTGAGAACCATACTCAGGTAGGCCTTTTCCCACCTGTCTCTGATTGAGAACCATACTCAGGTAGGCCTTTTCCCACCTGTCTCTGATTGAGAACCATACTCAGGTAGGTCTTTTCCCACCTGTCTCTGATTGAGAACCATACTCAGGTAGGCCTTTTCCCACCTGTCTCTGATTGAGAACCATACTCAGGTAGGCCTTTTCCCACCTGTCTCTGATTGAGAACCATACTCAGGTAGGTCTTTTCCCACCTGTCTCTGATTGAGAACCATACTTAGGTAGGTCTTTTCCCACCTGTCTCTGATTGAGAACCATACTCAGGTAGGTCTTTTCCCACCTGTCTCTGATTGAGAACCATACTCAGGTAGGCCTTTTCCCACCTGTCTCTGATTGAGAACCATACTCAGGTAGGCCTTTTCCCACCTGTCTCTGATTGAGAACCATACTCAGGTAGGTCTTTTCCCACCTGTCTCTGATTGAGAACCATACTCAGGTAGGCCTTTTCCCACCTGTCTCTGATTGAGAACCATACTCAGGTAGGCCTTTTCCCACCTGTCTCTGATTGAGAACCATACTCAGGTAGGCCTTTTCCCACCTGTCTCTGATTGAGAACCATACTCAGGTAGGCCTTTTCCCACCTGTCTCTGATTGAGAACCATACTCAGGTAGGCCTTTTCCCACCTGTCTCTGATTGAGAACCATACTCAGGTAGGTCTTTTCCCACCTGTCTCTGATTGAGAACCATACTCAGGTAGGCCTTTTCCCACCTGTCTCTGATTGAGAACCATACTCAGGTAGGCCTTTTCCCACCTGTCTCTGATTGAGAACCATACTCAGGTAGGTCTTTTCCCACCTGTCTCTGATTGAGAACCATACTCAGGTAGGCCTTTTCCCACCTGTCTCTGATTGAGAACCATACTCAGGTAGGCCTTTTCCCACCTGTCTCTGATTGAGAACCATACTCAGGTAGGCCTTTTCCCACCTGTCTCTGATTGAGAACCATACTCAGGTAGGTCTTTTCCCACCTGTCTCTGATTGAGAACCATACTCAGGTAGGCCTTTTCCCACCTGTCTCTGATTGAGAACCATACTCAGGTAGGCCTTTTCCCACCTGTCTCTGATTGAGAACCATACTCAGGTAGGCCTTTTCCCACCTGTCTCTGATTGAGAACCATACTCAGGTAGGTCTTTTCCCACCTGTCTCTGATTGAGAACCATACTCAGGTAGGCCTTTTCCCACCTGTCTCAGTGGGAAATTAACTGTGTTTGATGGCACATAGCCTTAAGCTTCACGTTTTGGTATTGTTTATTGTTTTGTTGGTGACATCTTCTATTACAAGTATGTACGCTCACCACGCTGCACCTTGGTCCTCTTCTTTTAACGGCCGTGACACTGAGGGTTTTATTAATGCTTTCTTTTCCATTCTGTTCCATACCACATACTGTATCCTGATAACATCTCTTATAAATTAGAGGTTCAAATCAAACATAAAGGCAATTCTCAACCTTTTCAATACTTACAATCAAATCGTGATTTTACAGTAAATCCATTATCCAATCACAGTTCGTTACGTTTCTAAAACCACAAAACGCTGAAACACAATATACAATATGTTTCCCAGAATCATCATTTTCCTGGTCCAAACAACATCTGTGATGGGTCAAACAGAGTACTCCCTCCCTCACAGTGATGCTCCCTCCCTCACAGTGATACTCCCTCCCTCACAGTGATGCTTCCTCCCTCACAGTGATGTTCCCTCCCTCATAGTGATGCTCCCTCCCTCACAGTGATGTACCCTCCCTCATAGTGATGCTCCCCCCTCACAGTGATGCTCCCTCCCTCATAGTGATACTCCCTCCCTCATAGTGATGCTCCCTCCCTCACAGTGATGCTCCCTCCCTCACAGTGATGTTCCCTCCCTCACAGTGATGCTGCCTCCCTCACAGTGAAGTACCCTCCCTCACAGTAATGCTATCTCCCACAGTGATGCTCCCTCCCTCACAGTGATACTCCTTCCCTCACAGTGATGCTCCCTCCCTCACAGTGATGTTCCCTCCCTCATAGTGATGCTCCCTCCCTCACAGTGATGTTCCCTCCCTCACAGTGATGCTTCCTCCCTCACAGTGATGATTCCTCCCCCACAGTGATGCTCCTTCCCCCACAGTGATGATCCCGCCTCCACAGTGATTCTCCTTCCCTCACAGTGATTCTTCCTCCCTCACAGTGATTCTCCCTCCCCCACAGTGATTCTCCCTCCCTCACAGTGAAGTACCCTCCCTCACAGTAATGCTATCTCCCTCACAGTGATGCTCCCTCCCTCACAGTGATTCTTCCTCCCCCACAGTGGTGCTCCCTCCCTCACAGTGATTCTCCTTCCCTCACAGTGATTCTTCCTCCCTCACAGTGATTCTTCCTCCCTCACAGTGATTCTCCTTCCCTCACAGTGATTCTCCCTCCCCCACAGTGATTCTTCCTCCCTCACAGTGGTGCTCCTTTCCTCACAGTGATTCTCCTTCCCCCACAGTGATTCTCCCTCCCTCACAGTGATTCTTCCTCCCCCACAGTGATGCTCCTTCCCTCACAGTGATGCTCCCTCCCTCACAGTAGTTTGGGCTTTGGTGGTTAACAATGCTTGGGATGACATGCAGTCATAGCTATGTAGACTGAGACTCCAGACCCTCCAAAATCAAAAACTCCCCTTTATTTTCAACTGCCTTTATTTTAAATTTGCCAAAAAACAAGTCTACAAAGGACTGGACTCTTTGAACTTTAATCTCTTTAAAATAATATTATTAACATATAAACATATAATATCTTGTCATGACAGGAAGTAGTCCCTGCATAATATTTTCTGTCTACTTCTCTGTTTCTTCCAATAAACTCTTCTATAAATGATCCAGTTGGATTTTTCCTAAAAGATACAAAAACATATTTTTGAACAGGCATAAGGCCAGCTAAAGCCCCTAGAACAAGGACCCCACTGTTGGAGAATCCTCTCTGACATGGCAGTAGCCTCTAAGAACTTACAGGAATGTATGTGATTAACTCAGTAATCACTAGCTTTAGGAAATATGCAAGAAAACATAGTTTTATCGCATTGGGAAAGCCTCGTGTTTGTACTGCTACTGAGCTGTTTAAGGGTCTTGAAAGATGAGGGCGTTGTAATGTTAAATCAGCCACCTGTCTGAATGTTTTGCACGGCGGTGTGAGTGTGTGTGTGTGTGTGTGTGTGTGTGTGTGTGTGCGTGCGAGTGCGTGTGCGAGTGCGTGTTCGAGTGAGTGCGCGAGTGAGTGAGTGAGTGTGTGTGTGTGTGTGTGTGTGCGAGTGAGTGTGTGTGTTTGTGAGTGTGTAGGGCTGATAGCGTCTGTGACAGACCACAGCGAAGTGGCAACGACACACACAGACATAATTATGCACACACACAACCACGCATGCAAGCACACACACAAGCACACACACATCTATGTAAATGTACCATTGGAAGAGCCAAACGTCCCAAAATGACCACAATGTTCAGTACACAACAAGGTAAACATTAAAAACCCCTCGAGTCGATTGAAGCACCGGTGCGTCACACAGTAACGTCATTGTGAATATCTGCGTTTAGAGACAACGTTTTTTTGTAGTGGGCTGCAGCTCAATCTTTCCCGCTGATATAAAGTTTACGCCTATTCCATTACGTGGGGATTTTGAAAGCCCGAACAAGAAAATCATCATGAAATCGTCTGTAAAACCCCGAAACCGTGTGAGCTACAAACTATTGAGTCACCACCATTGAAAGATTAGACACTCACTAATACGACGGTGTCAGTCGTTTGGCTCGACGACATCCACAGTCTGATAGTGAGTTGGAAGAAGAGGTTGAGATTGACCCTCAGCCAGCCTTAGGACCAGCCTGTCAGCAGCCAGCCCCAGGATCAGCCCGTCAGCAACCATCTCATCAGCAGCCTGCAGGAGGAGAAATATGGATGTGACATTTTTTTTTTAATTGAATGGTCTTCTTGCCGAAGGAATGAGCCACCCAGCATGGCTGTCAATGTGATAAGGATACAACCAGGGCCGATGTGGATGGTGGTTACTCGTGAGGAAATAAAGTCTTCTTTTGAACTGATCATCCCAGACACCATCCAGAAAATCATTCTGGACTGCACTAATTTGGAGGGAAGGTGTGTTTTTGGAGATAGATGGAAGGAGATGGACCAAACTCATTTACATGCATACTTTGGGGTTCTTATCCTTGCTGGTATTTTCAGATCCAATGGGGAATCCACAGAACCACTGTGGGATGCAGAAACTGGCAGATAACTTTTCCGTGTAACAATGTCTCTGGAAAACTTCCACATTATTTCCAGAATTAACCGAGACATCAGAGCAACTTGGCGGGCAGAGAGACAAGCTAGCTAAAATCAGCTCAGTGTGAGACGTGGGTGGACTGTGATGCTGCTTCATCATATACGTGGAACTTGCAAGTGTATATGGGTAAGCCAGATGGAGGAGCCCCTTAGAAGAACCAAGGGATGCGGGTTGTCCTGGACGTGACACAGGGACTCCGTGGCCACAACATCACATGTAATAACTTTTTTACTTTGCACAAGCTGGGACAGGAGCTCCTCAAGAGGAAGCTGACGATGGTATGAACAGTACGAAAAAAAACAAGCCAGAGCTTCCTCCCCAGCTGTTGAATACACGGAACAGGCCTATCAATTCCTCTAAGTTTGTGTTCACTGCCGACACGTCCCTAGTGTCATACATGCCAAAGAAAGGCACAAATGTGGTACTAATGAGTACGCTGCATAGGGATGGGAGAATCTGTGGCCAGGAACATCAAAAACCAGAAAAAAAAACAAATAGCGCTTTTATTGATGAATGTAATCTAGCAGAGGTAAATGGCAACTAACCATGTATGCTGTCTATATTTCTTGTAATTGATATAAGTTAACATCTAGGTATTAAGTATTTTTTACGTAAACTGCTATGGCTGTATTGTTGTGGGTCCATCAGAACATTGGGTGAATAACAAAAACATGAACACGATTCAAGGGTTAAACATGCAGGGGTTTTAATTGTAGATTCTCTGGACAGGATTTTGGCAGGATTTGGTATCTGTGACTAATTTACAACAGCAGTTACTTCCAAACATCCCATGCGTCACTTTCTCTGAATATGAAATCACGGTAAAGTCTGAAGTTCAATCTTACTGTTCTGCACCTCTACCTGTCATAATTTAGATCAGGGCTGGAGAGCTACCGTTCCTGGAGAGCTACCGTCCTGTAGGTTCTCTCTCCAACCCTGTTCCTGGAGAGCTACCATCCTGTAGGTTCTCTCTCCAACCCTGTTCCTGGAGAGCTACCGTCCTGTAGGTTTTAACTCCAACCCTGTTCCTGGAGAGCTACCGTCCTGTAGGTTCTCACTCCAACCCTGTTCCTGGAGAGCTACCGTCCTGTAGGTTTTCTCTCCAACCCTGTTCCTGGAGAGCTATCATCCTGTAGGTTTTCTCTCCAACTCTGTTCCTGGAGAGCTACCGTCCTGTAGGTTCTCTCTCCAACCTTGTTACTGGAGAGCTACCGTCCTGTAGGTTCTCTCCAATCCTGTTCCTGGAAAGCTACCATCCTGTAGGTTCTCTCTCCAACCCTGTTCCCGGAGAGCTACCGTCCTGTAGGTTTTAACTCCAACCCTGTTCCTGGAGAGCTACCGTCCTGTAGGTTCTCTCCAACCCTGTTCCTGGAGAGCTACCGTCCTGTAGGTTCTCACTCCAACCCTAATCTAGCACACCTGCTTCTAATAATTAGCTGGTTGATAAACTGAACCAGGTTAGTTACAACTGGGGTTGGAGTGAAAACATACAGGGGGCTTGGCCCTCCACTTCCTGCATCATGGCTGACCGATGCAGACTAGACCAGGGAAAGACCAGGCCCAACCTGCCTTAGCCGTCCAGCTTGGAGACTGTCCAGGAGATCCTGCTTTAGAGGATTTACATTAGAATGTCTTTGTTTTGCTTCCAAGATAACTACAGGAGGTATCTACAGGAGATAACTACAGAAGATAACTACAGGAGATAACTACAGAAGATAAACAGGCATTCCTTTTAACTCTCACTCCAGTCCTCTGTTATGTAACTGTGTTATGAGTCCTAACGATTGGCTCTGGGGCGGCAGGTATCCTAGTGGTTAGAGTGTTGGACTAATAACCGAAAGGTTGCCAGTTCAAACCCCCGAGCTGACAAGGTAAAAATCTGCCGTTCTGCCCCTGAACAAGGGAGTTAACACACTATTTCTAGGCCGTCATTGAAAATAAGAATTTGTTCTTAACTGTCTTGCCTAGTTAAATAAAGGTACAATAAAAAAGGATTGTCTGAGAGGGTGAAGCTAATGTCTCCTTAGGTTGTTTTTTCTTTGTAATTTTTCCAACTGAGGCTCTTGTCAATCAAAACTGAAGAATTTGTGGTGTACTGTAGCTTATGTAGAGTGACTATGCGTTTTGTTTTGACAGCTTTTTAATATATGTAGGCTTTGACATAATGGACATTGCGGCTCATGATGTTCTGCTGTGGGAACAATGGTTGTGCCCATTTTCTCTGAATACTCCTCCACTGGCATTGTCTGTGAGGACAGAGTGTGGACACAGAAACTTTTGGGTGAATTGGCAATGGTTAGTTACATCCCCTCAAAGTATTTGTGTCAGACCTCATAGCTAGCTACCCCCACGCTGAAAACCAAACCCAATAACAGTCACTCCGGTGGACTGAAGTTTCCAACAAAAGCCATGGTGTCAGATGAAACTGGAATGTCACTGCGGTTCTCACTCTCTCCTGCCTCTCGGTGCCCGGAAAGTACCCAAACAGACAAAAGAGTCAGACAACGGCCAGGACAGTTTCGCTCTTTTTCTCTCTCTCTCTCTCTCTCGTTCTGGCTGCCAGATGAGATCCTGAAGAGGTCCCTGTACATGTCCATTATCTGGGTAACCCATCTCCCCTCTCCTCTGAGTGCCTCTCTGAGGTGTACTGTACAGTTAGTCCAGCCCGGCTGGCTGGACAGAGAAAGGAGCCCATTCTTCTCCTCTCTGAGTCTCAGCAGCAGAGCAGTGCTACCTCAGGCTTTGGTTTCTGTGGGGGCTTTTGTCTCGCGTCACCGAGTGAGGACACAGAATGGGGTCTGGAGGGAACCCAACACCACACCCTCACGTTTCTCATCGGTCCCTGCGCCTTGCTTTCAATGTTTCTGTTTCTAGCCCACAGGGCAGAGAAGAGAGAGAATGTTTTTGTGGAGAGTGATTCAAAAGGAGACTTATAGTATTATACGTCTTTCTCTGAGACCAGGTTGCTTGTTGCATCATATCAGCTGCATCATATCAGCAAAGGATAATTATGGGGAGAATTTACATTGGCAGATTTACATTGGCAGATAGGGGAACTAACGACAAAGTTTAGATAAATGTACATAGCAGGTTAGGTGAATTGGGTTAAGTTTAGAACAAGGGTTAACTAAATTGCTACAGTTGTCCCCAACGCGACTCAAACACGCAACTGAAGCGAATTACGCCCACCCATCCTCCCCGACCAACCTCCTTACTTTTGTTTCTATCTACAGTAACTAGACCATTAGTAGGTATCATAAAGTCTCAGTCAAAAGTTTGGACACACCTACTCATTCAAGGGTTTTTATTAATTTTGGACTATTTTCTACTAGAATAATAGTGAAGACATCAGAACTATGAAATAACACATGTGGAATCATGCAGTAACCAAAAAAGTGTTATATTTTATATTCTTCAAAGTAGCCACCCTTTGCCTTGATGACAGCTTTGCACACTCTCTCAACCAGCTTCACCTGGAATGTTTTTCCAACGGTCTTGAAAGAGTTCCCACAAGCAGCCAAAAAAAGGCTGAGCAATTGTTGGCTGCTTTTCATTCACTCTGCGGTCAAACTCATCCCAAAACATCTCAATTGGGTTGAGGTCAGGTGATTGTGGAGGCCAGGTAATCTGATTCTCAGGTACTCAGAAATACGTAAAGTATGTTTTTTATGGCTCTGGGGCCAGTATTGAAATCAAATGTCCTTTGATAAGGAATTCCTGTTAACCACTCTGCCTGTGTCCCAGGTGTGTTGGCCAGTAAAGCAAAGCCATTGTCCCATGTAACGTGAGGAGTGTACTTCCTGCTAAAGTAGCTCCATGCCTGGGAGAGTGGATAACGTGGGTTACTCACAGCAGTAGGGGAATTCACAAAGCTAACGTTCTGGCCCCATAACCAGGTTGACGTTGGCATTGAGTTTCACCACCTTGACTTCTGTAATACTGTGTATTCTGAATAAAAAAAACAAGAAACCTTTAAATGTGAGCTGTTTAGAGACTTTATATCTCAGTAATCTGGCAATACCCTACTAACTGTACTGTTGTGGGTTGTGAAATGTCTTCAAAGCATATTTCATCTGTGTGTGTTTTTCCTGCGGTTGGCACTGACAGATTGGCACCTCACTCTCAGTCTCTGCATAGGGGAAACTCTGCCAATCCACCTCTCAGCTCAGACAGACAGACTGGCTTAGCATGGCACAGGCCCTGGGACTCCCTCCAGGCTGGAAGGCTAAGGCAGGTTGAGCCTTGCCGGGCTCTGGTCTGGCCCTGGTCTGGTCCACATCGGTCAGCCATGATGCAGGAAGTGGAGGATCAAGCCCCCTGTCTGAACTTCCTGCTAGCTTCACTTCCTGTACGTCCTGTTCTCAGTAAACCCTGTCATCTTTAGTCTCTGCATGGTTTTGTGAAAGATCAGAGGAATTATATATATTTTATTTTATTTATACATTTCAAAACAAATGACCTGTTTTTCTCCTCAATTAGTAGTTACAGTCTTGTCTCATCGCAGCCGTCCGTCCTCCGAAACACGACCCCGCCAAGCCGCACTGCTTCTTGACACACTGCTCGCTTAACCCGGAAGTCAGCCGCACCAATGTGTCGGAGGAAACACCGTACACCTGGCGAGCGTGTCATCGTGCAGGCGCCCGGGCCGCCACAGGAGTCGCTAGAGAGCGATGGGACAAGGACGTCCCGGATCTGAGTTTTACCAGTGACCTATTCTCCAGGTGTTACCGCTTCACACTCTCTTCACTTACAATTTAAGGCAATAAAATGAACGTGAAGAACTGGACTTCATTCCCAGAGGTACAGAAAAATGATCAGCCGCCGTCTCTATCGCAAAGTGCGATATTGCCACTTCTCACGCAAACAGGCCATAGGCCACAAGTAAAACTAAATGCATGCTCTTCAACCGATCGCTACCTGTACCTACCCGCCTGTCCAACATTACTACTCTGGACGGCTCTGACTTAGAATACGTGGACAACTACAAATACTTAGGTGTCTGGTTAGACTGTAAACTCTCCTTCCAGACCCATATCAAACATCTCCAATCCAAAGTTAAATCTAGAATTGGCTTCCTATTTCACAACAAAGCATCCTTCACTCATGCTGCCAAACATACCCTTGTAAAACTGACCATCCTACCAATCCTCGACTTTGGCGATGTCATTTACAAAATAGCCTCCAATACCCTACTCAACAAATTGGATGCAGTCTATCACAGTGCAATCCGTTTTGTCACCAAAGCCCCATATACTACCCACCATTGCGACCTGTACGCTCTTGTTGGCTGGCCCTCGCTTCATACTCGTCGCCAAACACACTGGCTCCATGTCATCTACAAGACCCTGCTAGGTAAAGTCCCCCCTTATCTCAGCTCGCTGGTCACCATTGCATCTCCCACCTGTAGCACACGCTCCAGCAGGTATATCTCTCTAGTCACCCCCAAAACCAATTATTTATTTGGCCGCCTCTCCTTCCAGTTCTCTGCTGCCAATGACTGGAACGAACTACAAAAATCTCTGAAACTGGAAACACTTATCTCCCTCACTAGCTTTAAGCACCAACTGTCAGAGCAGCTCACAGATTACTGCACCTGTACATAGCCCACCTATAATTTAGCCCAAACAACTACCTCTTTCCCTACTGTATTTTATTTATTTATTTATTTTGCTCCTTTGCACCCCATTATTTTTATTTCTACTTTGCACATTCTCCCATTGCAAATCTACCATTCCAGTGTTTTACTTGCTATATTGTATTTACTTTGCCACCATGGCCTTTTTGCCTATACCTCCCTTATCTCACCTCATTTGCTCACATCGTATATAGACTTGTTTATACTGTATTATTGACTGTATGTTTGTTTTACTCTATGTGTGACTCTGTATCGTTGTATGTGTCGAACTGCTTTGCTTTATCTTGGCCAGGTCGCAATTGTAAATGAGAACTTGTTCTCAACTTGCCTACCTGGTTAAATAAAGGTGAAATAAAAAAATAAAATAAAAAATAGGAATAGGAAACTGATAGGAGACTCATAAGAGACTCAGGAGACTCACAGGAGACATATAGGAAGCTGAAACTCATAGGAGACTCATAGGAAACTGAAACTCATAGGAGACTCATAGGAAACTGAAACTCATAGGAGACTCGTAGGAGACGCATAGGAAACTGAAACTCTTAGGAGACTCGTAGGAGACTCATAGGAAACTGAAACTCATAGGAGACGCATAGGAAACTGAAACTCATAGGACACTCAGGAAATTCATAGGAAACTGAAACTCATAGGAGACTCATAGGAGACTCATAGGAAATGCATAGGAGACTCATAAGAGACTCATAGGAAATGCATAGGAGACTCATAGGAGACTCCGTCCTAGCTCATAGGAGACTCATAGCATACTCATAGGAGACTCATGGCATACTCATAAGAGACTCATAGGAGACTCCGGCCTAGCATGGGGATCTCTACATCACAGAGGTATCTAATATTTACCATGTACCTGTGGACTGTGGGTGGTGGATATGGTGGAAAACCACAGAGCAGCACAGCTCGGATGACGATTTCCTTCACTGGGGGCACGAGTGTGTTCAAGTGTTCAGAACCAGTCATCTTGTGTGTGTACTGACACTTCAAGTCTTTTACTGACTCTAAACAGGCTCAGGCAGTATCACAGAGACAGACGGTTTGATCTACCTAGTAGTGGCGTTACTGACTCTGGATCAGCTCAGGCAGTATCACAGAGACAGACGGTTTGATCTACCTAGTAGTGGCGTTACTGACTCTGGATCAGCACAGGCAGTATCACAGAGACAGACGGTTTGATCTACCTAGTAGTGGCGTTACTGACTCTGGATCAGCTCAGGCAGTATCACAGAGACAGACGGTTTGATCTACCTAGTAGTGGCGTTACTGACTCTGGATCAGCACAGGCAGTATCACAGAGACAGACGGTTTGATCTACCTAGTAGTGGCGTTACTGACTCTGGATCAGCTCAGGCAGTATCACAGAGACAGACGGTTTGATCTACCTAGTAGTGGCGTTACTGACTCTGGATCAGCTCAGGCAGTATCACAGAGACAGACGGTTTGATCTACCTAGTAGTGGCGTTACTGACTCTGGAACAGCTCAGGCAGTATCACAGAGACAGACGGTTTGATCTACCTAGTAGTGGCGTTACTGACTCTGGAACAGCTCAGGCAGTATCACAGAGACAAACGGTTTGATCTACCTAGTAGTGGCGTCACTGACTCTGGATCAGCTCAGGCAGTATCACAGAGACAGACGGTTTGATCTACCTAGTAGTGGCGTCACTGACTCTGGATCAGCTCAGGCAGTATCACAGAGACAGACGGTTTGATCTACCTAGCAGTAGTTCACGTGTGGCACACGTCTCCTTCCTAGCAAGCGTTACTGTGATTTTGTTCCCTTAGCCAAATACTCAATTACTACATCTACAACCTTAATATGTTACATTTTTGCAAAGCCTTTAAATCCTGAATGTCTTTAAATATAACCAAACATCTCCACTGCTCACGATTCAGTATGAAGCACAATACATTGTACTGGTATGGCGTCTTGGTGTGGTGTGGCCCAAACCCTCTTTAACAGTCCAGGTTAAGGCTATAGGGCTATAGGACCATGGCTGAGAGAATTACAGGCTTTACAGGCCATTCTCTAAGCAGAGGTTGTAGGGGAGTATCTGGGCTGTAGCTGGGCGTACTCCCTTCAGGAAATTAAAAGCTGGAGCTACTTCCTTCAGACTCCCTATACCCTCTCATCTGCTGCCAGTAATGAATAGCAAACTATTAGTCTTCAACTTCCTTCTTCCCCTTGTGTTTGTATAAAGGCAGTCACCTTGGTACGGAGGCTATCAAAGCAGACAACCTGTAGTTTGACGTTATATACACTGAGTGTACAAAACATTAAGTTCTTTCCATGACATAGACTGACCAGGTGAATCCAGGTGAAAGCTATGATCCCTTATTGATGTTGCTTGTTAAATCCACTTCAATCAGTGTAGATGAAGGGAAGAATACATGTTAAAGAAGGAATTTTAAGCCTTGAGATAATTGAGACATGGATTGTGTGCGTGTGTCATTCAGAGGGTGAATGGGCAAGACACAAGATTTAAGTGCCTTAGAACAGGGTACGGTAGCAGGTGCCAGAAACCCCGGGTTTGTGTTAAGAACTGCAACGCTGCTGGGTTTTTCATGATCAACAGTTTCCTGTGTGTATCAAGAATGGTCCATTAACCAAAAGACATCCAGCTAACTTGACACCTCTGTGAGAAGCATTGGCGTCAACATAGGCCAGCATCCCTGTGGAACGCTTTCGTTCTGTTATAATCTCCACCCGGCACAGCCAGAAGAGGACTGGCCACCCCTCAGAGTCTGGTTCCTCTCTAGGTTTCTTACTAGGTTCCCGCCTTTCTAGGGAGTTTTTCCAATCCACCGTGCTTCTTCTATCTGCATTGCTTGCGGTTTGGGGTTTTAGGCTGGGTTTCTGTACAGCACTGTGTGCTACACGTGCATGTTAACATTAGAAGCCTCCTCCCTAAGTTTGTTTTATTCACTGCTTTAGCAAACTCTGCCAACCCGGATGTCCTAGCCGTGTCTAAATCCTGGCATAGGAAGACCACCAAAAACCCTGACATTTCCATCCCTAAGTATAACATTTTCTGACAAGATAGAACTGCTAAAGGGGGCGGAGTTGCAATCTACTGCAGAGATAGCCTGCAGAGTTCTGTCTTACTATTCAGGTCTGTACCCAAACAATTAGAGCTTTGACTTCTAACAATCCAGCTTTCCAGAAACAAGTCTCTCACCGTTGCTGCTTGCTATAGACCACCCTCTGCCCCCAGCTGTGCCCTGGACACCATATGTGAATTGATTACACCCCATCTATCTTCAGAGAACATGCTTAACACCCCGGCCATCCTACAATCTAAGCTTGATGCCCTCAATCTCACACAAATTATCAATGAACCTACCAGGTACAACCCCAAATCCGTAAACACGGGCACCCTCATAGATATCATCCTAACCAACTTGCCCTACAAATACACCTTTGCTGTCTTCAACCAAGATCTCAGCAATCATTACCGATTACCGACCATTTCGAATCCCACCGTACCTTCTCCGCTATGCAATCTGGTTTCAGAGCTGGTCACGGGTGCACCTCAGCCACGCTCAAGGTACTAAACAATATCATAACCGCCATCGATAAAAGACAATACTTTTCAGCCGTATTCATCGACCTGGCAAAGGATTTTGAATCTGTCAATCACCACATTCTTATCGGCAGACTCAACAGCCTTGGTTTCTCAAATGACTGCCTCGTCTGGTTCACCAACTACTTCTCTGATAGAGTTCAGTATGTAAATCGGAGGGCCTGTTGTCCGGACCTCTTGCAGTCTCTATGGGGGTGCCACAGGGTTCAATTCTCGGGCCGACTCTCTTCTCTGTGTATATCAATGATGTCGCTCTTGGTGCTGGTGATTCTCTGATCCACCTCTCCGCAGACGACACCATTCTGCATACTTCTGGCCCTTTTTGGACAGTGTTAACAAACCTCCAGACGAGCTTCAATGCCATACAACACTCCTTCCGTGGCCTCCAACTGCTCCTAAATGCAAGTAAAACTAAATGCATGCTCTTCAACCGATTGCTACCCGCACCTGCCCACCTGTCCAGCATCACTACTCGGGACATTTCTGACTTAGAATATGTGGACAACCACAAATACCTAGGTGTCTGGTTAGACTGTAAACTCTCCTTCCAGACTCACATTAAGCATCTCCAATCCAACATTAAATCTAGAATCGGCTTCCAATTTCGCAACAAAGCATTCTTCACTCATGCTGCCAAACATACCCTCGAATAACCGACTATCCTACCGATCCTCGACTTCGGCAATGTCATTTACCAAATAGCCTCCAAAACTCTACTCAACAAATTAGATGCAGTCTATCACAGTGCCACCCGTTTTGTCACCAAAGCCCCAGCTACTACCCACCACTGCGACCTGTACTCTCTCGTTGGCTGGCCCTCGCTTCATACTAGTTGCCAAACCAACTGGCTCAAGGTCATCTACAAGTCTTTGCTAGGTGAAGCACCGCCTTATCTCAGCTCACTGGTCACCAGCACCCACCCGTAGCACGTGCTCTAGCAGGTATATTTCACTGGTCACCCCCAAAGCCAATTCTTCCTTTGGCCGCCTTTCCTTCCAGTTCTTTGCTGCCAATGACTGGAACGAACTGCAAAAATGACTGAAGCTGGAGACATGTCTCCCTCACTAACTTTATGCAGCAGCTGTCAGAACAACTCATAGATCACTGCACCTGTACATAGCCCATCTGTAAATAGCCCATCCAACTACCTCATCCCCATACTGTATTTATTTATTTATTTTGCTCCTTTGCGCCCCAGTATCTCTACTTGCACATTCATCTTCTGCACATCTATCACTCCAGTGTTTAATTGCTATATTGTAATTACTTCGCCACTATGGCCTATTTATTGCCTTACCTCATCTTATCTCATTTGCACACACTGTATATAGACTTGTTTATACTGTATTATTGACTGTATGTTTGTTTTACTCCATGTGTAACTCTGTGTTGTTGTATGTGTCAAACTGCTCTGCTTTGTCTTGGCCAGGTCACAGTTGTAAATGAGAACTTGTTCTCAACTAGCCTACCTGATTAAATAAAGGTGTTCTCAACTAGCCAACCTGGTTAAATAAAGGTGTTCTCAACTAGCCAACCTGGTTAAATAAAGGTGTTCTCAACTAGCCAACCTGGTTAAATAAAGGTGTTCTCAACTAGCCAACCTGGTTAAATAAAGGTGTTCTCAACTAGCCAACCTGGTTAAATAGAGGTAAAATAAAAAAATAAAAAAATTGCGGTGGCAGCATCATGCTGTGGGGATGTTTTTCAGCGGCAGGTACTCGGAAACTAGTCAGGATCGAGGCAAAGATGAACGAAGCAAAGTACAGAGAGACTTTCCTGTGTATGTACTGTGTATATATGTATGTATGTATATATATATATATATATATGAATTTAAATAGACCACATTTGTTTGGGTATCTGGATCCATTTTGTACTGCTACAAACTAATGTGGTGGAAGTGGTCTCTATATTTAGTGACTGTGTTGTACCAGACACACCTTGCCCAACACCACTTTGTGATTTTAACGGCAACACATTGAAAAGTCAGCTAGTTGGCATTTCTGTGTTGTGAAGAACCACTCCTTGAGTACTGGAGGCCCTGCAGGTTCTGGAGGCCCTGCATTAGATGGTATAAATAGAAGTCCATACACATGTTTATCATTTTGAAAAAGTAGAGTCCTAGTTGGCTTACCTCTCAAAGAAAACTACAAATTAGTTCCACAACAAGCATCATCATCAACCATCAGACATGCTGAGCTGCCAATGTGGTCATTAACAGCGTTGTTTTAGAAACACTGGCGTGAGGTATTCAAAAAAATGCTTTTCCCTGCTTCAGTTGTCTCCTTGTAATGATAGGAAAAACAAATGTCCACATGCCAAAAAGGGTCTGTGAGAGTTCAAGAGGCTGCTGTTTGGCTTCATTTTAAAAATGTAGTCCTTTAGCAGACGCTCTTATCCAGAGCGACATACAGAAGTAATTAGGGTTTTAAGTGACTTGCTCAAAGGCACATTGACAGATTGTTTTCACCTAGTCAGCTCAGGGATTCAAACAAGCAACCTTTCGGTTACCGGACAAACGTTTTTAACTGCTAGGCTACCGGTCACCTACATGTGCAATAAAAGGCCATTGTTTATTAGATCTAGAGGTATGGCTTTGACTGGTATGGTGCCTTGACTTCTTGAACATTTCATACTTTCAACTTGCGCTAGAGTTCCTAAGAGGTTTTCCCGTGGGATTTGTGTCTACTGTAGACTATGAGGAAATGCTGTATGTAGGACATATTCTGTCCTTTCTTTGTCTTTCTCAATAGAACTCTTAGAATATGATTCTAAAAAAACCACAGGCCACAAAGTGTTCACTCGAGAGGTTGTTGACACAGATGAGCACAACCTGAGACGTATGTTAGAAGACACTGATGAACTGTGTTATAATCCTGTACATTATGTTTCATTGAGTCTTTCAAAACAAAACTAATGTTAATGTCAACTGTAATTTTCCAAAGGTATAGGATCAAACGTTTTGTAGTGGCAGCAGGTTCCAAAGAAAATGTGGATTCTCCATCTCCCGGTCTTGAATTTGAACGTGTTGTTTTGATACACTGGATGGAGGCCAATGTAACAGTAGAGATTCACAAAATGGCCCCCTATTCCCTATGCAGTGCGCTACTTTTGACCAGGGGAGTAGACTACAGCATTTGATATAAACAGAGTAGGGTTCATTTGATACGCAACTACAGTGAAGCTTTCTCATTGGCCAAAACTCACAGTGAAGCTTTCTCATTGGCCAAAACTCACAGTAAAGCTTTCTCATTGGCCAAAACTCACAGTAAAGCTTCCTTATTGGCCAAAACTCACAGTAAAGCTTTCTCATTGGCCAAAACTCACAGTGAAGCTTTCTCATTGGCCAAAACTCACAGTAAAGCTTTCTCATTGGCCAAAACTCACAGTAAAGCTTTCTCATTGGCCAAAACTCACAGTAAAGCTTCCTTATTGGCCAAAACTCACAGTAAAGCTTTCTCATTGGCCAAAACTCACAGTAAAGCTTTCTCATTGGCCAAAACTCACAGTAAAGCTTCCTCATTGGCCAAAACTCACAGTAAAGCTTCCTTATTGGCCAAAACTCACAGTAAAGCTTTCTCATTGGCCAAAACTCACAGTAAAGCTTCCTCATTGGTCAAAACTCACAGTAAAGCTTCCTTTGTTTATTATATATCTTGATGTCTAGTCACCTTACCCCTATACATACAGTGTCTACCCTTACCACTCCAGTATTCCACCACATTTTAAATATGGCACTAACCATAGAACTGACCCTATATCGTCTACTGACCCTGGAACTGACCCTGTATATAACTACTGACCCTGGAACTGACCCTGTATATAACTACTGACCCTGGAACTGATCCTGTATATAACTACTGACCCTGTATATAACTACTGACCCTGGAACTGACCCATGACCAATGCCATACAACACTCCTTCCGTGGCCTCCAACTGCTCCTAAATGCAAGTAAAACTAAATGCATGCTCTTCAACCGATTGCTACCCGCACCTGCCCACCTGTCCAGCATCACTACTCGGGACATTTCTGACTTAGAATATGTGGACAACCACAAATACCTAGGTGTCTGGTTAGACTGTAAACTCTCCTTCCAGACTCACATTAAGCATCTCCAATCCAACATTAAATCTAGAATCGGCTTCCAATTTCGCAACAAAGCATTCTTCACTCATGCTGCCAAACATACCCTCGAATAACCGACTATCCTACCGATCCTCGACTTCGGCAATGTCATTTACCAAATAGCCTCCAAAACTCTACTCAACAAATTAGATGCAGTCTATCACAGTGCCACCCGTTTTGTCACCAAAGCCCCAGCTACTACCCACCACTGCGACCTGTACTCTCTCGTTGGCTGGCCCTCGCTTCATACTAGTTGCCAAACCAACTGGCTCAAGGTCATCTACAAGTCTTTGCTAGGTGAAGCACCGCCTTATCTCAGCTCACTGGTCACCAGCACCCACCCGTAGCACGTGCTCTAGCAGGTATATTTCACTGGTCACCCCCAAAGCCAATTCTTCCTTTGGCCGCCTTTCCTTCCAGTTCTTTGCTGCCAATGACTGGAACGAACTGCAAAAATGACTGAAGCTGGAGACATGTCTCCCTCACTAACTTTATGCAGCAGCTGTCAGAACAACTCATAGATCACTGCACCTGTACATAGCCCATCTGTAAATAGCCCATCCAACTACCTCATCCCCATACTGTATTTATTTATTTATTTTGCTCCTTTGCGCCCCAGTATCTCTACTTGCACATTCATCTTCTGCACATCTATCACTCCAGTGTTTAATTGCTATATTGTAATTACTTCGCCACTATGGCCTATTTATTGCCTTACCTCATCTTATCTCATTTGCACACACTGTATATAGACTTGTTTATACTGTATTATTGACTGTATGTTTGTTTTACTCCATGTGTAACTCTGTGTTGTTGTATGTGTCAAACTGCTCTGCTTTGTCTTGGCCAGGTCACAGTTGTAAATGAGAACTTGTTCTCAACTAGCCTACCTGATTAAATAAAGGTGTTCTCAACTAGCCAACCTGGTTAAATAAAGGTGTTCTCAACTAGCCAACCTGGTTAAATAAAGGTGTTCTCAACTAGCCAACCTGGTTAAATAAAGGTGTTCTCAACTAGCCAACCTGGTTAAATAAAGGTGTTCTCAACTAGCCAACCTGGTTAAATAGAGGTAAAATAAAAAAATAAAAAAATTGCGGTGGCAGCATCATGCTGTGGGGATGTTTTTCAGCGGCAGGTACTCGGAAACTAGTCAGGATCGAGGCAAAGATGAACGAAGCAAAGTACAGAGAGACTTTCCTGTGTATGTACTGTGTATATATGTATGTATGTATATATATATATATATATATGAATTTAAATAGACCACATTTGTTTGGGTATCTGGATCCATTTTGTACTGCTACAAACTAATGTGGTGGAAGTGGTCTCTATATTTAGTGACTGTGTTGTACCAGACACACCTTGCCCAACACCACTTTGTGATTTTCCATAGATTTTCAAGCCGATTTAAGTGAAAACGGTAACAAGGCCACTCATGAACATTCAATATTATCTTGGTAAGCAACTCAAGAAGAGTGGTACTCAGTGATGTTCTGAATTTGCCCCAAACATAACACTTTGTATTCAGAACATAAAGTTAATTTCTTTGTCACATTTTTTTGGCAATTTTACTTTAGTGCCTTGTTGCAAACAGTATGCATGTTTTGGAATAAAACAGTCTTCCTTCTTTTCACTCATTTAGATTAGTATTGTGTAGTAAATACAATGTTGTTGATTCATCCTCAGTTTCCTCCTATGACAGCTATTAAACTCTGTAACTGTTTTAATAAAGTCAAGAATGGCCTGGTGAAATCCCAGAGCAGTTTCCTTCCTCTCCGGCAACTGAATTAGGAAGGACGCCTCTATCTTTGTAGTGACTGGGTCTAAACTGTAATTAATAACTTCACCATGCTCAAAGGGACATTTAATGTCTGCTTTTTTTGTTTACCCTTCTACCAATAGGTGCCCTTCTTTGAGAGACACTGAAAAAAACTCCCTGGTGTTTGTGGTTGAATCTGTGTCTGAAATGCACTGCTCAACTGAGGGACCTTACAAATAATTGTAATGTGTAGGGTACAGAGATGAGGTAGTCATTCAAAAATCATGTTAAACACTATTATTGCACACAGAGGGATTCTTACTTACTTTGTGACTTGTTAAGAACATTTTTACTCCTGAACGTATTTAGGCTTGCCATAACAAAGGTGTTCAATACTTATTGACTCAAGACATTTCAGCTACATTTTTTAAGAGCTTGAGAGAATATGCAGAGAAGAATGGGAGAAACTCCCCAAATACAGGTGTGCCAAGCTTGTAGCGTCATACCCAAGAAGACTCTGGGCTGTAATCACTGTCAAAGGTGCTTCAACAAAGTTCTGAGTAAAGGGTCTGAATACTTATGTAAATGTGATATTTCAGTTTATTTTTTATTTTTTATAAATTAGCAAAAATGTCTAAACATGTGTTTGCTTTGTCATTATGGGGTATTGCATGTAGATCGATGATGAAAAAAACAAACAATTTAATCAATTTTAGAATAAGGCTGTAACACTGTAAAAATTCAAGGGGTCTGAATACTTTCTGAAGGTACTGTATCTACAGTTACTATATGTGTATATATATATTATATATATGTTATAAAAAGTACTGTCTACAGTAAATAAAACATCTATTAAAATTGTAGATTCCACATGGGAGGAAATTGGACCTCGGACAAATCATCTAAAATAGCCTCCCCTCCTGTCTCAAAACATTAAGAACACCTGCTCCTTCCATGACATAGTCTGATCAGGTGAATCCAGGTGAAAGCTATGATCCCTTATTGATGTTACTTGTTAAATCCACTTCAATCTGTGTAGATCAGTGGTCTCCAATCTTTTCTGAGTCAAGATCAGTTTCTCAGTTAAAAAGCGCTCAGATTATTTTTAAACATTACTTAAATGTAACATTAACTTAATTATTATTTTTTTTGTAATGTTTATTTAACTAGGAAAGTCAGTTAAGAACAAATACTTATTTACAATGACGGCCTATCCCGGCCAAACCCTAACAATGCTGGGCCAATTGTGTGCTGCCCTATGGGACTCCCAATCACAGCCGGTTGTGATACAGCCTGGATTCAAACCAGGGTGTCTGTAGTGACACTGCAGTGCCTTAGACCGTTGCGCCACTCGGGAGCCCTAATAAAGACATTTCTGCAGAAATTAGGTTTGTGCAGTAGGTCTAATACATTATCACAGCACATTGGCTATATGCCTGGTCTAATACATTATCACAGCATATCGGCTATATGCCTAGTCTACTACATTATCACAGCATATTGGCTATATGCCTGGTCTACTACATTATCACAGCATATTGGCTATATGCCTGGTCTAATACATTATCACAGCATTTTGACTATATGCCTGGTCTAATACATTATCACAGCATATTGGCTATATGCCTGGTCTAATACATTATCACAGCATATTGGCTATATGCCTGGTCTACTACATTATCACAGCATATTGGCTATATGCCTGGTCTACTACATTATCAAGGCATTTTGACTATATGCCTGGTCTAATACATTATCACAGCATATTGGCTATATGCCTGGTCTAATACATTATCACAGCATTTTGACTAGATGCCTGGTCTAATACATTATCACAGCATATTGGCTATATGCCTGGTCTAATACATTATCTCAGCATATTGGCTATATGCCTGGTCTAATACATTATCACAGCACATTGGCTATATGCCTGGTCTAATACATTATCACAGCATATTGGCTATATGCCTGGTCTAATACATTATCACAGCATATTGGCTATATGCCTGGTCTACTACATTATCACAGCATTTTGACTATATGCCTGTTCTGCCAATATTGTTATTCTCAGACCAGATTATATTTGAACTTGAGTTTTGATAACAAAATAGATCAATTGCTGTAACACTTGCGAGGCTTAGCTGAGCATCAATTGAAATCATTTGCAAATAATTATATTTTTTATTATACTGGTCCGATGCTACAGTACCTGCATCTGATGGTCGTGCTGCTTTCAAGACAAGTGGGAAATCTGGGGGAAAAAACGAGGTCAAATCATGACCTCGGCGAACTTCAGGTTTGAAACCTTTGTTATGGCAAGCCTGCAACTCTTCTTGAGTTGCTTACCAAGATAATATTGAATGTTCAGTTTTATCCCAAAACATGCATCCTGATAGATGCCTGAGTTCCCGAGATGGATGACCGTTCAAAAAAAAATTTTTTCCGAGTTCCCAATGGTCACCGAACACCTTCGAGGCCGAGGTCCGGCGCGCTATCGACTGTGCCGCAAAAGCATGCTGGTGCGGCAGGGTCGATTTCCGCGCTTAGAAACCCAGGGTCGTTACAATAGTGTTGAATAAAACCAGCGTTGACAGTGTTGAAATAAACTTAGACATGAACTCTCTCAAGACGCTCTTTTCTGTATTATTTGACAGCCTCTCTCTGGTCATGGTTTTAAAAGTAGGCTAGTAGTATCTTACGTAGGCTAGTATCAAACGTAGCTGTGGCCGGGGAAGTTGTAGCTAGGCACAGTGATTTGAGCTATCCGCTTGACCAGCGCAGTAGACGGACTCAATTTAGCTACAGATCTCCCGGTCCTCTGGGTTGGCGGAGTTTTTTTTTTTTAAGACAAACGAAATGTTCAAAATTGGGAACACTTTGCATAGGGCTTATGTATCAAGTGCACCTACCGACAACACAAAAAAGCGCAACACAAAAAAAAGGGGGCGCAAGCCTTTATATGCCTTTATCGTTGGCTTTTCTACAGCAATGTTTGGTGATCGACTAGGAACGCCTTGAAGATCGACCAGTCTGTCGCAATCGAACGGTTGGTGACCACTGGTGTAGATTAAGGGGAGGAGACAGGTTAAGCCTTGAGACAATTGAGGCATGGATTTTGTATGTGTGCCATTCAGAGACGGTGCCTTTGAGCAAGGTATGGTAGTGGGTGCCTGGCGCACCAGTTTGTGTCAAGAACTGCAACACTGCTACGTTTTTCAAGCTCAACAGTTTCACGTGTGTATCAAGAATGGTCCACCACCCAAAGGACATCCAGCCAACTTGACACAACTGTGAGAAGCAATTGAGTCAACATGGACCGCTTGTAGAGTCCATGCTGCAACGAATTGAGGCGGTTTTGAGGGCAACTCAATATCAGGAAGGTGTTCCTAATAATTGGTATATTCAGCCTATATTATTTACTGTAAATACAGTACTGTATATATGATTTATTGTTGACACAGTACTGTATATATCATTTACAGTAGATACAGAACTGTATATGTGATATACTGTAGATACAGTACTGTGTATATGTTTTACTGTAGATGCAGTACTGTATCAATTATTTACTGTAGATACGGTACTGTATATATACTTTACAGTAGATACAGTACTGTATACATGATTTACTGTAGAGGCAGTACTGTATATATAATGTATTGTAGAGGCAGTACTGTATATATAATGTATTGTAGAGGCAGTACTGTATATATGATTTACAGTAGATACAGTACTGTATATATGATTTACAGTAGATACAGTACTGTATAAATGATTTACAGTAGATACAGTACTGTATATATAATGTATTTTAGAGGCAGTACTGACGTACTGTAGATACAGTACAGTGGTTGTTAAGGCAAGGGACATTGAGGGCTTGGCGCATAGTAGCCTTCAGTAAGGGAGTGCACTTCTTCACCCCACAACAGGATAAACCAACCAGAGAGCTATAGAAGTACCAGTAATTCTAGTGTGAAGGACCTTTGATCCCGTAGCCAAATTTAGACCCCCAGTTTAGGCCCATTTGTTGATTCCTTGTTCTTATACTTACAGTTTGGGACTTGAAAGGAGTCTAATTGACAGACCTGTGAAGATAACTGTGACAACGGGACAGTTCCTCTGACCAAAATCGGTGGTTCAAATCAAATCAAATCATATTTGTCACATACACATGGGTAGCAGATGTTAATGCGAGTGCTTGTGCTTCTAGTTCCGACAATGTAGTAATAACCAACGAGTAATCTAACCAAACAATTCCACAACTACTAACTTATACACACAAGTGTAAAGGGATAAAGAATATGTACATAAAGATATATGAATGAGTGATTGTACGGAACGACATAGGCAAGATGCAGTAGATGGTATCGAGTACAGTATATACATATGAGATGAGTAATTTAGTGTATGTAAACATAAAAGTGGCATAGTTTAAAGTGGCTAGTGGTGCATGTATTACATAAAGATGGCAAGACGCAGTAGATGATATAGAGTACAGTATATACATATGAGATGAGTAATGTAGGGTATGTAAACATTATATTAAGTGGCATTGTTTAAAGTGGCGAGTGGTACATTTTTTCCATCAATTTCCATTATTAAAGTGAGCTGGAGTTGAGTCAGTGTGTTGGCAGCAGCCACTCAATGATAGTGGTGGCAGTCTGATGGCCTTGAGATAGAAGCTGTTTTTCAGTCTCCCGGTGCCTGCTTTGATGCACCTGTACTGACCTCGCCTTCTGGATGATAGCGGGGTGAACAGGCAGTGGCTCGGGTGGTTGTTGTCCTTGATGATCTTTATGGCCGTCCTGTGACATCGGGTGGTGTAGGTGTCCTGGAGGGCAGGTAGTTTGCCCCCGGTGATCCGTTGTGCAGACCTCCCTACCATCTGGACAGCCTTACGGTTGTGGGCGGAGCAGTTGCCGTACCAGGCGGTGATACAGCCCAACAGGATGCTCTCGATTGTGCATCTATAGAAGTTTGTGAGTGCTTTTGGTGACAAGCCAAATTTCTTCAGCCTCCTGAGGTTGAAGAGGCGCCGTTGCGCCTTCTTCACCATGCTGTCTGTGTGGGTGGACCAATTCAGTTTGTCCGTGATGTGTACGCCGAGGAACTTAAAACTTACTACCCTCTCCACTACTGTCCCGTCGATGTGGATAGGGGGGTGCTCCCTCTGCTGTTTCCTGAAGTCCACAATCATCTCCTTTGTTCTGTTAACGTTAAGTGTGAGGTTATTTTCCTGACACCACACTCCGAGGGCCCTCACCTCCTCCCTGTAGGCCGTCTTGTCGTTGTTGGTAATCAAGCCTACCACTGTAGTGTCGTCCGCAAACTTGATGATTGAGTTGGAGGCGTGCATGGCCACGCAGTCGTGGGTGAACAGGGAGTACAGGAGAGGGCTGAGCAACAATGTTGAGGATCAGCGGGGTGGAGATGTTGTTACCTACCATCAACACCAGGGGGCAGCCCGTCCGGAGGTCCAGTACCCAGTTGCACAGGGCGGGGTCGAGACCCAGGGTAAGGGTTTTTGTAAGGGTAATAATCACGATGACTTGGGATGTTTTTCTGAACAAATCTCCCCTCACAGAGGTGTCAAATCATGACTTTGTGTGTATGTTATGCATGGATGTCAATGGGAGATTTGGCAAAAACTTTGGTGTAAAAATGATTATGGGTGAGTATTGTATCTCAAGATGGGATTCACTCTATACCACCTCTGTATCTCAAACATCACACAGACAGATTATTTATAAAATGTAACCTTTATTTAACTAGTCAAGTCAGTTAAGAACAAATTCTTATTTACAATGAACAGTGGGTTAATTGCCTTGTTCAGGGGAACAGTGGGTTAACTGCCTTGTTCAGGGGAATAGTGGGTTAACTGCCTTGTTCAGGGGAATAGTGGGTTAACTGCCTTGTTCAGGGGAACAGTGGGTTAATTGGCTTGTTCAGGGGAATAGTGGGTTAACTGCCTTGTTCAGGGGAACAGTGGGTTAATTGGCTTGTTCAGGGGAATAGTGGGTTAACTGCTTTGTTCAGGGGAACAGTGGGTTAACTGCCTTGTTCAGGGGAATAGTGGGTTAACTGCCTTGTTCAGGGGAATAGTGGGTTAACTGCCTTGTTCAGGGGAATAGTGGGTTAACTGCCTTGTTCAGGGGAACAGTGGGTTAATTGGCTTGTTCAGGGGAATAGTGGGTTAACTGCCTTGTTCAGGGGAACAGTGGGTTAACTGCCTTGTTCAGGGGAATAGTGGGTTAACTGCCTTGTTCAGGGGAACAGTGGGTTAACTGCCTTGTTCAGGGGAATAGTGGGTTAACTGCCTTGTTCAGGGGAACAGTGGGTTAACTGCCTTGTTCAGGGGAATAGTGGGTTAACTGCCTTGTTCAGGGGAACAGTGGGTTAACTGCCTTGTTCAGGGGAACAGTGGGTTAACTGCCTTGTTCAGGGGAACAGTGGGTTAACTGCCTTGTTCAGGGGAACAGTGGGTTAACTGCCTTGTTCAGGGGAACAATGGGTTAACTGCCTTGTTCAGGGGAATAGTGGGTTAACTGCCTTGTTCAGTGGAACAGTGGGTTAACTGCCTTGTTCAGGGGAATAGTGGGTTAACTGCCTTGTTCAGGGGAACAGTGGGTTAACTGCCTTGTTCAGGGGCAGAATGACAGATTTTTTACTTGTCAGCTCAGGGATTTGATCCAGCAACCTTTCCGTTACTAGTCCAACGCTCTAACCACTATGCTACCTGCCAACCCCTACTATAATGATGTCAGTTGGAAATTCTGCAAAATGTACTGATGCAGAAGCCAGGATTCACCCCACCCTGACTATTCATGCACACTATATACATTCTACAAAAGTATGTGGACACCCCTTCAAATTAGTGGATTTGGCTATTTCAGCGACACCCGTTGCTGACAGGTGTATAAAATTGAGCACACAGCCATGCAATCTCCATAGGAAAACATTGGCATTAGAATGCCCTTACTGAAGAGCTCAGTGACTTTCAACGTGGCACTGTCATAGGATGCCACCTTTCCAAAAAGTCAGTTTGTCAAATTTCTGCCCTGCTAGAACTTCCCCGGTCAACTGTAAGTGCTGTTATTGTGAAGTGGAAACGTCTAGGAGCAACAACGGCTCACAAGCTCACAGAACGAGACCATGAGTGCTGAAGCATTGTAACACTCACTACCAGGTTCCAAACTGCCTCTGGAAGCAACGTCAGAACAATAACTGTTCGTCGGGAGCTTCCTGAAATAAGTTTCCATGGCCGAGCAGTCACACACAAGCCTCAGATCACCGTGCACAATGCCAGGTATTGGTTGGAGTGGTGTTAAGGTTGGCGCCATTGGACTCTGGAGCAGTGGAAACACGTTCTCTGGAGTGATGAATCACGCTTCACCATCTGGCAGTCCAACAGACGAATCTGGGTTTGACAGATGCCAGGAGAGCGCTACCTGCCCCAATGCATAGTGTTAACTGTAAAGTTTGGTGGGGGAATAATGGTCTGCCGCTGTTTTTCACGGATCAGGCTGGACCCTTAGTTCCAGGGAAGGGAAATCTTAACTCTACAGCATACAATTAGATTTTAGACAATTCTGTGCTTCCAAGTTTGTGGCAACAGTTTGGGGATGGCCCTTTCCTGTTTCAGCGTAACAATGCCCCCGTGCACAAAGCAAGGTCCATACAGAAATTGTTTGTCGAGATCGGTATGGAAGAACTTGATGGTCATGCACAGAACCCGGTTCAAACATCTAGTGAAAAGCCTTTCCAGAAGAGTGGAGGCTGTTATAGCAGCAAAGGACGGGACCAACTACATATTAATGCCCATGATTTTGGAATGAGATGTTCGATGAGCAGGTGCCCACATACTTTCGATCATGTAGTTTATTTCTCTTCCTAGCAATGAGGTTGATGTATCATCTGTGTAGGCTACGTGGTAGTGCTTCTTCTATCGCAGGACCAGTAGAATGGGGGTCTGAATAAACATGGACCATGGCTTCGACCCCAAAAGCACCCTATTCCCTATATAGTGCTCTATATTTGACCAGAGCCATATGGGGGATAGGTTGCCATTTGGGACGGCCGATGGCTGAAGGGCTAAGGCTGTTCTTCAACCTATTAGTCTGGAAAAAGCTATTTTCCACCCCAACATTGACGTTATGCATGCAGAAGTTACAACAATGTCTGTACAGGAGATATCTTCCAATCGAGTAATATGTTTGTACATAATTGATCTCTCAGCATCACAAAGAGAAACGACATGGTGGTGTCCGATCTTACATTGCCTTTCAATGTTCTTTAACCCCTGTTCTCGGAGGGTTAGACAGATCAATGCTACATTCCTCATGTGCCCCTGAGGAAGGCATGTGTCTTTAACAGGGACAAAGAAGAGGGTCTATAGACACCGCCCCATTAGGCTCTTTGAATAAGGGCCTAACACTGACTTTGAGACGGATAGCTGGGCTCATGTTAATGATGGTGACTGAATGTGTTCTACGAGGACTTTGAGCCTGCACTGGATGCTCTTGTGTGTTCTACGAGGACTTTTAGCCTGCACTGGATGCTCTTGTGTGTTCTACGTGGACTTTGAGCCTGCACTGGATGCTCTTGTGTGTTCTACGTGGACTTTGAGCCTGCACTGGATGCTCTTGTGTGTTCTACGAGGACTTTTAGCCTGCACTGGATGCTCTTGTGTGTTCTACGTGGACTTTGAGCCTGCACTGGATGCTCTTGTGTGTTCTACGTGGACTTTGAGCCTGCACTAGATGCTCTTGTGTGTTCTACGTGGACTTTGAGCCTGCACTGGATGCTTGTGTGTTCTACGTGGACTTTGAGCCTGCACTGGATGCTTGTGTGTTCTACGTGGACTTTGAGCCTGCACTGGATGCTTGTGTGTTCTACGTGGACTTTGAGCCTGCACTGGATGCTTGTGTGTTCTACGTGGACTTTGAGCCTGCACTGGATGCTCTTGTGTGTTCTACGTGGACTTTGAGCCTGCACTGGATGCTCTTGTGTGTTCTACGTGGACTTTGAGCCTGCACTGGATGCTCTTGTGTGTTCTACGAGGACTTTTAGCCTGCACTGGATGCTCTTGTACTCGGCTCAGCTGCAAATCCACGCACTATATTTAGACTTTATGCAGTTAGTATTAGTTTTGTCTAAGACAAAAATATCAATTCAATAGGGTAGTCTAGTGGTTAGAGAGTTGGACTAGTAACCGGAAGTTTGCAAGTTCAAACGATCTGACAAGGTACAAATCTGTCGTTCTGCCCCTGAACAGGCAGTTAACCCACTGTTCCTAGGCCGTCATTGAAAATAAGAATTTGTTCTTAACTGACTTTGCCTAGTTAAAATAAAAGTTTTTTTTTTAAATAATGAAAATAATGGAATGTATACATTGTGTTTGTGAAAAGACAGACAGAGAATGGATTTCAACAACTATTTATTGTTTCTGAAGTATATGTAACAAAATAATTGCTATGGATAAAAACATCATTTTTTAAAAACACTGCACAACTAAGTAAAAATGTTTACAGACAACAAGCCTCACTAAATTGTACAAAAATAACGGTAAAAATAACAACATAAACGATAAACAGAACATCCTCATGTCAGTGTGCAAACCGTTTATACATACGGACACGCCCCCTTCCGCAGGCAGCGAATCCTGATAAATTATTTAAATAGCATTTATCTACACGAATCGATCTCTCACACACAGAACAGCAAAGACAAAGCAAAACAGAATAATCATTTATCCATTAAAAGAGCACTGGACAAAAGACACAAAAGCAAAAATAGAATATGTATATAAAACAACTCTCCCATTTGACTGTTTTTTTTTTTTACTGTTAGGGGGGTGTTGGGCGGGGGGTCTGTGTTGAAAAGAAAAGTAGTAATATTTACAGATTCATGGTACAGTAGCAATAAGATGTTGATCCATTTGTATTCTGTAAGCGTACAATGAAAAAAGAAAAAATCACATTTTTTTTTCTCGATCAAATTAATTATACAACAGCTATGAGGTATTATGTGTACATCATACATCAAAGGTTCCTTTGTTTTTAATCTCAGAAGAAAAGGATACACCGGTCACATACATGCCATTCTGAGTCAGAGGCCCTAGTTCTAACCATGGCTATAATGGGATTAGAGTAAGATCCCACTTCTGACACCAAAGGCACCAGTCTGACTGACTCTGGATCAGTTTACACCTTGAACACTGGGGAATAGTCTTTACTTCCTCAAAGTATTTTTTGCCTAAAATGACAAATCTATCTGCCTGTAGCTCAGGACCTGAAGCAAGGATATGCATATTATTGATAACATTTGAAAGGAAACACTTTGAAGTTTGTGAAAATGTTAAGTTAATGTAGGAGAATATAACATATTAAATCTGGGAAAAGATAATACAAAGAAAACAACATGCGTTTCATTTGTACTTTTTCGTACCATCATTTTTGAAATGCAAGAGAAAGGCCATAATGTATTATTAAAGCCCAGGTGCAATTGAGATTTTGGCCACTAGATGGCAGCAGTGTTTGTGCAACGTTTTAGACGGATCCAATGAACCATTGCATTTTTGTTCAAAATTTTGTTTTAAGACTGCCCAAATTTGCTTATTTGGTTTATTAATACATTTTTAAGTTCACAACTGTGCACTTTCTTCAAACAGTAGCATGGTATTATTTCATTGTAATAGCTTCTGTAAATTGGACAGTGCAGTTAGATTAACAAGCTAATAATAAGCTTTCTTCCAATATCAGATGTCTATGTCCTGGGAAATGTTCTTGTTACTTACAACTTCATGCTAATCACATTAGGCTACTTTAGCTACTTCAACTCAACCGTCAAACAAAATTTCAATTTTTTTTAAGCTTCTAAAGATGTTCAATGTTTCTAATTTGATCTTTTTACATTTGTAAAATAAATTAACAGAATATTTGTAACATTTTGTTCGAAATGGAAAGTGTCGTAATAGACAGAATGGCACAATTTTTAATTGGCCCTCCCATGTAATTTTCTGCAATGGTTTGATATGCTAAGATGGCCGCTCCCATCTTACCCTGAGTATCACAATGTTCCATTTCAACTGAACTATATCAATCTAATGCCAGCCACAAAGCCTACAAGCAATCATGTATTTGACAAAAAAAGTATTTTGGCTTGTTTTAATTTTGGTTTGTTTTCTTTTGTCTCCAAGGGAACATATATAGAGGGGTAAAAGCAAGCGTTGAATGTCTTCTTATTTACACACAAACATACGTATATACATCATACATACACCATCCTCCATATCTTGTTGTTACGCAACTGACTTCCAAGGGCTACAAGTCCTTTCCTGACAAAACGTAAAGTAAAAAAGTCTTATTGCGTTCTTCAACCACTGAGCCAAAAACCCCTCATCATCAGAGTTGTATCGTTCAGAACCTACATCCGCATAGATTTGTTTTTATAGAAACGGAACATCACATACTCTTTCTTTGGGACGTCCATTCCAGAACAAAAAAGAGATGGATAGAAAGAGGGATAGCGAGAGAGAGGTGGATAGAAAGAGGGATAGCGAGAGAGAGATGGATAGAAAGTGGGATAGCGAGAGAGAGATGGATAGAAAGAGGGATAGCGAGAGAGAGATGGATAGAAAGAGGGATAGCGAGAGAGAGATGGATAGAAAGAGGGATAGCGAGAGAGAGATGGATAGAAAGAGGGATAGCGAGAGAGAGATGGATAGAAAGAGGGATAGCGAGAGAGAGATGGATAGAAAGAGGGATAGCGAGAGAGATGGATAGAAAGAGGGATAGTGAGAGAGAGATGTAAAGTTTGGAAGTGCATAGTTGTCCATAGGGAGACTTTCCCGCACAGGGATGAATGAGGTCTTTCAGATCAGAGAGAGATCGTCCGGACGGTTGGGAACATCGGTCGGTCTCTCACTCAGGCCAAGCAAACGGGCTGTTTTTTTCCCCGTCTCTACCTGCTCTGGGTGGGTAGGAGTAGCTTCTCTGATCTTCGACTGGCAGTCACCCGGATGGTTCTCTGTCCAAACCAGCATCAATTTACCCCGAGGCTGACCACAACAGAATTTCCCCCTTCGCCCCCTTCAGTGTGAGTCCCGCAGAAGAAAAGAGGAGTAGAAAAAAACAGTCCCTGGACATTGTATTGGAATACATATCGTTCATATTTATACAGAAAGGTGCATTGTTCCATGAGCTTCCTGCTCCGTGCAATTATGCATCTGAAGAAAAGAAAAAAAAGTCAAGCATTAACTTAAAACAAAACGGTTAAGTTATGTGGTCTGGTATTTCACATAAGTCTATTGTGAAAGAGATTCCACTAAACAAGTGTTGTTGGAGATAGTAAGATGTAGAAATGTCCTTGTTGCTTACCTCTGCATTCATACTTGAGGTCTGAGAAGTATACCATCTCTTGCGAGAAGACAAAGAGGCCTAGTCTTCCGCCTGCGTACGTCTTGTCGTATATGCTCCCGGAATCCTTCATGATCCTCTTCCCCTCGTACATGACCACTCTGAAATTACAAACAAGACTCTTGAGACAAACCATCAGAGGACATACAGTACATACTGGCATTATGGAAAGCCTCATAACTCTCCACCAGGCCAATGAGTCTCCAGTGCTTACCTGATGTGTCCTGTTCTTGGTCTGTGGATCAGGTGCCATCTGTAGGCTGTGAAGTCTTTCCAGCCAACATTCTTAGGGTCGTGCCACAGAGTCCTCACCTAGAGAAGAAAGGAGAAATATAGGGAGAGTTAGGTGGTGTTGTCCTGAGGTGTTTCCTGTGTGTGTTTGTGTGTTTGTCCATCTTACCTGTCCTGGGGTGTTGCCCGTGTGCCAGAGAGCGTTCCTGAGGTGCTCTCCAGGTCCAGTAGTAGAGTTGACCACCTTGATGGACAGTCCTGAGTATCCCTGAGCCTTGGTGGGTTTGTTGCTCCAGTAAGTCTGTGTGATCTGCTTCCACATCACAACGTAGAACCTGGAGCTGGACTGGTAGCCGAACACAAAGCCGGCGTAATCATCATCTCTCTCTGTGTTGATGAAGAAGGTTCCACTGAAGTCCACCGCGTTGAACTCATCAAAACCTGAGAATGGAGAAACAGAGAAGATGTCAGTGAGAGGATGGTGTTTTTTTAGTTAGGCTTGGGTTATTTTGAGATATCCCAAAGTCTAGAATATTTCAATCAAGCCACCCACCAATCAACCAACCAACCAACCACCCAACCAATCCACTCACCAACAGCAATGCCAGGGTCACAGTTGACGGTCTGGACCAGCTCTTTGCCCTGATGTCTGACCACCCAGTTGGGGTCGATCTGGGACGTTCCCTTGGGGTCCAGGGGAACCATCTGGAACTTCCTGAAGTCCGTTTCGCTGATGTCAAAGTTCTCTGGACACACGTCGTAGATGTCAGGGACGTTGTCTTGGTCAAAATCATCTTTGCAAACATCTCCGCGACCGTCACCTGGAAGAAGATTGAAAGTTCAGTAAATTGCATGTTTTAGGATGAAGCAGCTAGTGAATTTAACCGTTAACTAATGTTGAGAACTTTATTAGTTGAATATTTGATCATTTTTTATCTCGTATCTCTCCTATTCTCCATCTAACTCACCATCAGAGTCGAGCTGGTCAGGGTTGAAGGCCAGTCTGCAGTTGTCTTTCTCATCAGGGATCCCGTCGTTGTCGTCATCGTGGTCGCAGGCGTCTCCCTTGCCGTCTTTGTCGTGGTCGGCCTGGTTAGCGTTGGGGATGTAGGGGCAGTTGTCCAGGTTATTCTGGTGGCCGTCCTCATCGATGTCCTGGTTGCTGTCACACTTGTCTCCCACACGGTCGTCATCAGAGTCAACCTGTAGAGGTAAATGACGATTTACATTAGCATGCTAGCTAATGTTAGCGGTTGCAACACAGTAGATACACCTGTTGGTGAAGATTAGTTAACATATTGTGAGTTGGTGGAGATGATTTAATTAACATACTGTGAGTTGGTGGAGATTATTTAATGAACATACTGTGAGTTGGTGGAGATTATTTAATGAACATACTGTGAGTTGGTGGAGATTAGTTAATGAACATACTGTGAGTTGGTGGAGATTAGTTAATGAACATACTGTGAGTTGGTGGAGATTAGTTAATGAACATACTGTGAGTTGGTGGAGATTAGTTAACGAACATACTGTGAGTTGGTGGAGATTAGTTAACGAACATACTGTGAGTTGGTGGAGATTAGTTAACATACTGTGAGTTGGTGGAGATTAGTTAATGAACATACTGTGAGTTGGTGGAGATTAGTTAATGAACATACTGTGAGTTGGTGGAGATTAGTTAATGAACATACTGTGAGTTGGTGGAGATTAGTTAACATATTGTGAGTTGGTGGAGATTAGTTAACATATTGTGAGTTGGTGGAGATTACTTAACATACTGTGAGTTGGTGGAGATTAGTTAACATACTGTGAGTTGGTGGAGATTAGTTAACATACTGTGAGTTGGTGGAGATTAGTTAACATACTGTGAGTTGGTGGAGATTAGTTAACATACTGTGAGTTGGTGGAGATTAGTTAACATATTGTGAGTTGGTGGAGATTAGTTAACATATTGTGAGTTGGTGGAGATTAGTTAACATACTGTGAGTTGGTGGAGATTAGTTAACATACTGTGAGTTGGTGGAGATTAGTTAACATACTGTGAGTTGGTGGAGATTAGTTAACATACTGTGAGTTGGTGGAGATTAGTTAACATACTGTGAGTTGGTGGAGATTAGTTAACATACTGTGAGTTGGTGGAGATTAGTTAACATACTGTGAGTTGGTGGAGATTAGTTAACATACTGTGAGTTGGTGGAGATTAGTTAACATATTGTGAGTTGGTGGTATTTAGTTAACATACTGTGAGTTGCCCTGAGACACCGATGTGGGGTCAATTCTGTGCTCCTCTCCTAGACTCCTACTGTAGATCTCCTTTGACACTGATCTAGGGTCTGTTTTGTGTTTCCTCCCTACAGGTAAAGTGTAGAACATGGGGAAGATAATGACATCTGATGCTGATTGGATTTCCAGCTGTACCATTCGTTTAACCTCTCATTTCCTAATATCTCTCCTCTCATGATGGACTATCCCCAGGCTCTGTTTACTCTCCCCTCTCTAAACCTGCCAAGATCAATTTGTCTTCTGGTGGAGCTTTTCATCTGCTGACAATCAAAGTATTCTATAAACCCTGTACCCTATAAACACACCCCTTCTCTCTTCCTCCTTCCTTCCTTCTCTCCTCCTCCTTCCCTCCATTCTTCCCTCTCTCCTCCTCTCCTCCACTAGCACCAGTAGACAGGTCTTTCCACAGACAGAAGCATTCTAGCCATATCCCTGCAGACATGATTCTCCTGTGCCTGCTGCTTGGCAAGACTACACACAGATTTCATTGCCTCACACGAGGCGAGGGAGGGAGAGAGGGAAGGATTGGATTGGTGTGAATTCCGCCCATTTCCCCCCTAACTGAGTCCTGTTGTTCCGAACACATTCCTGGTCGTCAGTCTAGCATGGCACAGGTGGGATCCACACGGGGCTTGTGTGTGTGCCGACACCCGACGGGGCACGCATACATCCAGGGGCGAGCCCATTCCTGGGTAATAACAACCAGCCCGGGGCCCCACCCTGGCCTCTACCCCTCCATCACTCCACCTTTCCTTCTGAGCAGTCAAAGCCAATGTCAATGCCCCATTGAAAAGCCTGGCTCCCTGTGCATGCTGTATGTGCCCCTGAGCTGCAGAGGATATAACGCCACCTTAACATGGCATGATACAGCCTAGACTTACAGCTACCAGTACAGTGACCCAGTACAGTGACCCATTACAGCTACCCAGTACAGTGACCCATTACATCTACCCAGTACAGCGACCCAGTACAGCGACCCAGTACATCTACCCAGTACAGTGACCCATTACAGCTACCCAGTACAGTGACCCATTACATCTACCCAGTACAGCGACCCAGTACAGCGACCCAGTACATCTACCCAGTACAGCGACCCAGTACAGTGACCCATTACATCTACCCAGTACAGCGACCCAGTACAGCGACCCAGTACAGTGACCCAGTACATCTACCCAGTACAGCGACCCAGTACAGCGACCCAGTACAGTGACCCATTACATCTACCCAGTACAGCGACCCAGTACAGTGACCCATTACATCTACCCAGTGCAGCGACCCATTACATCTACCCAGTACAGCGACCCAGTACAGTGACCCAGTACAGTGACCCATTACATCTACCCAGTACAGTGACCCATTACATCTACCCAGTACAGCGACCCAGTACAGTGACCCATTACATCTACCCAGTACAGTGACCCAGTACAGTGACCCATTACATCTACCCAGTACAGTGACCCATTGCATCTACCCAGTACAGTGACCCAGTACAGTGACCCATTACATCTACCCAGTACAGTGACCCAGTACAGTGACCCATTACATCTACCCAGTACAGCGACCCAGTACAGTGACCCATTACATCTACCCAGTACAGCGACCCAGTACAGCGACCCAGTACAGTGACCCAGTACATCTACCCAGTACAGCGACCCAGTACAGCGACCCAGTACAGTGACCCATTACATCTACCCAGTACAGCGACCCAGTACAGTGACCCATTACATCTACCCAGTGCAGCGACCCATTACATCTACCCAGTACAGCGACCCAGTACAGTGACCCAGTACAGTGACCCATTACATCTACCCAGTACAGTGACCCATTACATCTACCCAGTACAGCGACCCAGTACAGTGACCCATTACATCTACCCAGTACAGTGACCCAGTACAGTGACCCATTACATCTACCCAGTACAGTGACCCATTGCATCTACCCAGTACAGTGACCCATTACATCTACCCAGTACAGTGACCCAGTACAGTGACCCATTACATCTACCCAGTACAGTGACCCAGTACAGTGACCCATTACATCTACCCAGTACAGTACAGTACGACCCATTACATCTACCCAGTACAGTGACCCAGTACATCTACCCAGTACAGTGACCCATTACAGCGACCCAGTACAGTGACCCATTACATCTACCCAGTACAGTGACCCATTACAGCGACCCAGTACAGTGACCCATTACATCTACCCAGTACAGCGACCCATTACATCTACCCAGTACAGCGACCCAGTACAGTGACCCAGTACAGTGACCCATTACATCTACCCAGTACAGTGACCCAGTACAGTGACCCATTACATCTACCCAGTACAGTGACCCAGTACAGTGACCCATTACATCTACCCAGTACAGCGACCCAGTACAGTGACCCATTACATCTACCCAGTACAGTGACCCATTACAGCGACCCAGTACAGTGACCCATTACATCTACCCAGTACAGCGACCCATTACATCTACCCAGTACAGCGACCCAGTACAGTGACCCATTACATCTACCCAGTACAGTGACCCATTACATCTACCCAGTACAGTGACCCAGTACAGCGACCCAGTACAGCGACCCAGTACAGTGACCCATTACATCTACCCAGTACAGTGACCCAGTGCAGCGACCCAGTACAGTGACCCATTACATCTACCCAGTGCAGCGACCCAGTGCAGTGACCCAGTACAGTGACCCAGTACAGTGACCCATTACATCTACCCAGTACAGTGACCCAGTACAGTGACCCATTACATCTACCCAGTACAGTGACCCAGTACAGCGACCCATTACATCTACCCAGTACAGTGACCCAGTACAGTGACCCATTACATCTACCCAGTACAGTGACCCATTACATCTACCCAGTGCAGCGACCCAGTACAGCGACCCAGTACAGTGACCCATTACATCTACCCAGTACAGCGACCCATTACATCTACCCAGTACAGCGACCCATTACATCTACCCAGTACAGTGACCCATTACATCTACCCAGTGCAGCGACCCAGTACAGCGATCACTCAACAGAGAGAGTTCTTCTAGAATGACAGACAGTGTTTGTGATAGTGGCATGCGTGTGTACCCCTACGCATCTCTGACTGCACGTGTGTGTGTGTGTGTGTGTGTGTGTGTGTGTGTGTGGAATAGGTTGTAAGTGTATGTACACACACCTGGTCAGGGTTGTGTTCCAGAGGACAGTTGTCACACATGTCTCCCACACCGTCCAGGTCGGTGTCTCTCTGGTCCACGTTGTAGACGTACGGGCAGTTGTCTTTCTCATTCAGAATACCTGTTGGACCAATCACAGTAGTTGTTATTCCGGGGAAGAGGAGGAAGGTGAGGAAAATGACTTGTAGTTGAGTTAGTAATGGAATGCGTGCTTGTGCATACTGTCAATTTGCACTTGGTTTCAAAGCGTTGTCATTGAACGGTGTGGTGCCTGCATTCAACACCAATCTACAGCATGTTCATTATATCGTATAGGTCTTAAATAGGGACAGATAAGCAACGTTAGAGTCTCTTAGGTCAGAGTCTCTTAGTTTAGAGTCTCTTAGGTTAGAGTCTCTTAGGTTAGAGTCTTTTAGGTTAGAGTCTCTTAGGTCAGAGTCTCTTAGGTCAGAGTATCTTAGGTCAGAGTCTCTTAGGTTAGAGTCTCTTAGGTTAGAGTCTCTTAGGTTAGAGTCTCTTAGGTCAGAGTCTCTTAGGTCAGAGTCTCTTAGGTCAGAGTCTCTTAGGTTAGAGTCTCTATGGTCAGAGTCTCTTAGGTTAGAGTCTCTTAGGTTAGAGTCTCTTAGGTCAGAGTCTCTTAGGTCAGAGTCTCTTAGGTTAGAGTCTCTCAGGTTAGAGTCTCTTAGGTCAGAGTCTCTTAGGTCAGAGTCTCTTAGGTCAGAGTCTCTTAGGTCAGAGTCTCTTAGGTTAGAGTCTCTTAGGTCAGAGTCTCTTAGGTTAGAGTCTCTCAGGTTAGAGTCTCTTAGGTCAGAGTCTCTTAGGTTAGAGTCTCTCAGGTTAGAGTCTCTTAGGAGTCTCTTAGGTTAGAGTCTTTTAGGTTAGAGTCTCTTAGGTCAGAGTCTCTTAGGTCAGAGTCCAACTAAGAAGGTTTAGAGTCTCACCATCTCCATCAATGTCCACAGAGCAGGCGTCTCCTTCCCCGTTGTTGTCTGTGTCGGTCTGGTCAGGGTTGCTGTTGTAAGGACAGTTATCACAACGATCTCCAACATCATCTCTGTCATAGTCATATTGCCTGGGGTTGTACACGAACGGACAGTTATCCTGTAGAGAGAGGAGAGAGGGAGGGGGGGTAGGGGGAGGGAGAGGGAGAGGGGGAGGGAGAGAGAAAGGGGGAGAGGGGAGGGAGAAAGGGGGAGGAAGAGAGATGGAGAGAGGGAGCGATAGAGAGGGAAAGAGAGAGAGGGGGAGGGAGAGAGAGGGGGGAGAGGGAGAAAGGGGGAGAGGGGAGGGAGAGAGAGGGGGGAGGGAGGGAGGGAGAGATAGAGGGGGAAAGAGAGAGAGGGGGAAAGAGAGAGAGGGGAGGGAGAGAGAGAGGGGGAGAGGGAGAGAGGGGAGGGAGAAAGGGGGAGGAAGAGAGATGGCGAGAGGGAGCGATAGAGAGGGAAAGAGAGAGAGGGGGAGGGAGAGAGAGGGGGGGAGAGGGGAGGGAGAGAGAGGGGGGAGGGAGGGAGATGGAGAGAGAGAGGGGGAGAGGGAGAGAGGGAGCGATAGAGGGGGAGGGAGGGAGATGGAGAGAGGGAGCGATAGAGTGGGAGGAAGAGAGATGGAGAGAGGGAGAGAGAGAGGGGGAGGGAGAGAGATGGAGAGATAGAGGGGGAGGGAGGGAGCACTATTCAATTACTCCAGCCTCAGAACCGCCAGAAGACTCCGTCGTGTCCATTGCCTTGCTTAGGAAAACATCTGACATGATATATTCATTTCAGATGCTGTGCTTTTAACTTGCTGTGGTCTGTGTAACCTATATAGAGAGAGGAAGGATGAAAGCATGTTGCCTATTTAGGCCCGGTCCCAAATATAATGTTAGGACTAGCAGTTTACACCGCGGCTCGTTCAGAGTGGCACCTCTGTGTTGGGATTTGAGCTTTGTCTCTGAAGGCAATTTTTTTTTGTTTTTCTTCCCCTTATTTCACAGCATGAATGATGAATGTAAAACCACATTTATGTCTCACTGCCAAAACTGAACACACACACACACTCGCTCATACACACACTGACTACCCAGGGAGGTAGCATAACCTGGATTCATTTCTCTCAGTAAGGGGTAGGACTTCAGACCTTCAATGATTAATTCTTCACTTACCCTGTCGTCAGGAATGCCATCATTGTCATCATCGTTGTCACACGCGTCACCAACACCATCCTTGTCGTAGTCTTCTTGGCCTGAGTTGGGAAGGTTGGGGCAGTTGTCCTTCAAAAGAAAAGTCACATCATACGTTTACACGATGTAGTCAACAAGCATGAATATTATATTTAACTATTGTAATGGTCCTTTAAGACATTAAATGTACCTGTTTTTTGTTTTTCTTTCAAAAAGATTTGTTCTTTCTAATTGCAGTCAGCATTGGCACGTCACTCAAAAGGGATGTGTGGTTTTTACAAGTTAAACAGCAAGCTGGACCTATTCAGGGATCTATACGAGTCAGGAAGTGCATACCTTCTTGCAGTGGTAGGTGGCGTTCTCCACACAGACCAGGTCTTGGTTGGGCCATCCGTCCAGGTCCGTGTCCTCACCACAGATGTGTCCGTTTCCAGCATAGCCAGGCTTACACTCACAGCGGTACATGGGTTCGGCAAAGTGTCCAAGGTAGTTACAGCGTGCGTTCTTGTTGCAGTCGTGGCTCCCATCCAAGCAGGGGTTACGTGGTGTACACACCTGGAGTAAACGGAATAGAAGAGTTGGTCAGACAAGCCAGGAAATATTGTGGCTACCTGGATTTGTTTTCAAAGAGCACAATCTGCTGACCGCCATGTAACAGAGTTGGCAGTATGATCTGGACAAAGAAAAGCTAGGCTTTTGTAAAGCGATCTTTGATCTTGTAAATTCCAAATTCTAAATTCTTAATTCTAAATTCTTAATTCTTAATTCTAAATTCTAAATTCTAAATTCTAAATTCTTAATTCTAAATTCTTAATTCTAAATTCCATATTTCTAAAGTTCTAAATCAACTGAGGACAGAGATGCAGTATGACAGGACTATCACCCCAACAGTAGTCCACAGCACCAGGTGATGCTACCTACCTGTTTCTTGGCGGTGGCCTCCTCCACTCCCCTGCCGAAGGGCTGAGGGCCAGAGTAGCGTGCGGGACAGGGCAGACAGTTGTAACCAGGGTCAGTGTTCTCACAGCGGTGGACTCCGTTGAACACGAAGCAAGCGTCAGGAACCTCTTTACACTCGTCAATGTCCTCGCATTTGATGCCGTCACCAGAGTAACCAGTGGGACATTTCCCACAACTCCATGTTCCATCGGGAACGCTGGTGCACTTGGTCCCAGGAAAGCAGGGGTTAGACAGACAACCATCTGAGGAGAGAGACATTGGCTTTCACTACTGATTACTGACTGCTTCTAAGTACTAAGTGCTGTGTGTGTTTAAGTAGACTTCTATGTCTTTAATAAGCCCCAAAATAATTAAAAGTCATATTTTGAAAGTGTTAGTGTACTAACTAAACTGTCTAAAAACTACAATTTTAGCAACTAATTCACAGCATGTAGGAGTTATAAGAGACGTGGGCTACTCATCCAGCGCCTGCTACTCACCGACGGGACAGGCGTTCCTGTTGCACAGCTGAGTGGCCTTGGAGTCACCCTGGCACTCCTTGCCACCATATTTGGGGGCGGGGTCGTTGCAGAGACGTTTACGTGTCTGGGCTCCTCCCCCACAAGTGGAAGAGCAGGTATCCCATAGCGACCAGGGTCCCCAGTTACCGTTGACTGAGAGTGAAGAATAGAGACAGGTACAGGTCAGTACAGGTGTACGTGGTGTCCCTAGTAGGGTCTGTGTTGTATTAAATAGGCACAATGACACGTGGCCCGAGTGACAGTTTTTCTTTCTTTAGACAAATTCTTGTTTGTTGACTTGCCAAACAACAAACAGTGACAATCTGCTAGGGAAACTGACTATGTAGAGATAAGATGAGGATTGAGATTATGCATTTGACTGGAAACATCTCACAGTGTGGTGTGCATGAAAAGGCATTAGACTGGAAACATCTCACAGTGTGGTGTGCATGAAAAGGCATTTGACTGGAAACATCTCACAGTGTGGTGTGCATGAAAAGGCATTTGACTGGAAACATCTCACAGTGTGGTGTGCATGAAAAGGCATTAGACTGGAAACATCTCACAGTGTGGTGTGCATGAAAAGGCATTTGACTGGAAACATCTCACAGTGTGGTGTGCATGAAAAGGCATTTGACTGGAAACATCTCACAGTGTGGTGTGCATGAAAAGGCATTAGACTGGAAACATCTCACAGTGTGGTGTGCATGAAAAGGCATTAGACTGGAAACATCTCACAGTGTGGTGTGCATGAAAAGGCATTTGACTGGAAACATCTCACAGTGTGGTGTGCATGAAAAGGCATTAGACTGGAAACATCTCACAGTGTGGTGTGCATGAAAAGGCATTAGACTGGAAACATCTCACAGTGTGGTGTGCATGAAAAGGCATTTGACTGGAAACATCTCACAGTGTGGTGTGCATGAAAAGGCATTAGACTGGAAACATCTCACAGTGTGGTGTGCATGAAAAGGCATTAGACTGGAAACATCTCACAGTGTGGTGTGCATGAAAAGGCATTTGACTGGAAACATCTCACAGTGTGGTGTGCATGAAAAGGCATTTGACTGGAAACATCTCACAGTGTGGTGTGCATGAAAAGGCATTAGACTGGAAACATCTCACAGTGTGGTGTGCATGAAAAGGCATTAGACTGGAAACATCTCACAGTGTGGTGTGCATGAAAAGGCATTAGACTGGAAACATCTCACAGTGTGGTGTGCATGAAAAGGCATTAGACTGGAAACATCTCACAGTGTGGTGTGCATGAAAAGGCATTAGACTGGAAACATCTCACAGTGTGGTGTGCATGAAAAGGCATTTGACTGGAAACATCTCACAGTGTGGTGTGCATGAAAAGGCATTAGACTGGAAACATCTCACAGTGTGGTGTGCATGAAAAGACATTTGACTGGAAACATCTCAGTGTGGTGTGCATGAAAATACATTTGACTGGAAACATCTCAGTGTGGTGTGCATGAAAAGGCATTTGACTGGAAACATCTCACAGTGTGGTGTGCATGAAAAGGCATTTGACTGATGTCAAATGGAGATGACCCAGGTCTTGTGCATAAAAGCCTGTGACTAATGGTACTCACCGGGGCAGGGTGACTTGGTGCACTTCTCAGTCTGTCTTCCCTCTCCTTGGCAGTCCTTGCCTCCCAGCTGGGGTGTGGGGGAGTTGCAGAGGCGGATACGGGTGATGACACCCGCCCCACAGGTGACCGAGCAGGATGACCAGGGGGACCAGTGGCTCCAGGCGCCGTCCTGCCTGACTGGAGGGACAACACAGAGCAGAGGTCAGAGGTTAAAGGTCAGGGGTCAATGGTTATGGGTCATTGTCATGCTATATAGGTCATTGTCCAGTCAAAACAGGGTAAAATATGTGTTATGACTTGTTGCTCTGTAGAGACACAGGTGGCTGATCTGTGGATAGATACTTAGATGTGGGTGCAGGTCTATCGTTTCTGTCACCATGGATACAAATCAGTGATAGAAGTTTCCCTGTGTGACGATTGATGAATGTGATTTGTTTGGTCGTTTGTCATGTGAACACTGAACTCACAGCGTTTGTCACACTCCTGAAGGTAGCAGTCCCTGGTTTGGACGGAGGTTCCCTCGCAGTTGTTGTTGATGCGGTCGCAGGAACGGCCCCTCTGCTGAATGCCCCGCCCACAAGACACGGAACAGTGGGTCCATTCAGACCAGAGGGACCAGCCGTCCTCCGCATAGTCACTCACTATGGAGACAGCGAGAGAAGGAGGGAGAGGAGGAAGGGAGGGGAGGAGCGAGAAAGAGTGAGGATAGATGGAAGAGGAGGGAGGAAGAGGAGGTGAGGGAGGAAGAAAGAAAGGAAGGAGAGAGGGAAGGAGCGAGGAGGTGAGAGGGAAGGAGCGAGGAGAGGGAGGGGAAGAGTGAGAAAGAGCGAGGATAGATGGAAGGGTAGTGAGGGAGAGGAGGAAGAGGAGGGCAGGGAAGAAGCGAGGAGGAGGAGAGAGAGGGAGACAATGAGAGAGCTATTGGACTGCAGAGTCCCCAAGCAGAAAATGAGGGTTATAAGCTCTTAAAGATCTTAAAGCTCCAGTCTAATGTACTGACTTTAGCCCTGGGGTGTGTGTGTGTGTGTGTGTGTGTGTGTGTGTGTGTGTGTGTGTGTGTGTGTGTGTGTGTGTGTGTGTGTGTGTGTGTGTGTGTGTGTGTGTGTGTGTGTGTGTGTGTGTGTGTGTGTGTGTGTGTGTGTGTGTATGTGTGTGTGTAGAGTCAGAGAGATGGCCCACTCCAGGAATTTCAGGGACAAGAGAAAACCCAAAGGGAAGCCAGTGGAAATGGATAAGTCCTTCTAGAAATATGACTGGGATCCCCTATTGACTGTTGTTACTTTAAAGAGCAAATTGAATTTGCTCATAGCAGGGTTCTTGATCATGTCAAAACTTTTGAGTGACCAAGGTAGAGGTTCTCCATGTGTCTTTAGATTTCAGGGGCCACTGCTGTCTTAGGTATGTGGGAAATGTCACTTGTTCTTGAGTGTAGGATGGCAGCGCTGAACAGCCCAACAATTTTCCATCCCACTTAAACCAATTTGGCCAAATTATAGCCATTAAAAGTTGAAGATTCAAAGATGTTTTGGGGTGGATAACACACCAATGTTCCCGACACACTCATACGTTGACGAGCCAGAGAACCTAAATCACCCTTAAAATGAATTTGGTTTTCTTGAATAGAAACCTTTACATCCAGAAAAGTTGTGGTTTCATGCTTTAGTTGGTGAAGGAGGTCCAAATAGCTGGCAGTAAATGGAGTGTTGTTTGAAATGGCCTGTTTGTCTTAGAGACATTAAGCCTTAGGACAACTCAGGCCATTGATAGATTTACAGTAAAACAGAACAAGCTTTGGGTTCATAATACAGTAGTATACTGTAAACCTTTGTTTGTATGTTTTATGTTACTTCCTGAGAGCTGAATAGTTTTGTTGGAAGTTGGAACGACACAAATGGAACCATAGAATTAGAACTGTTCATTCTAATTCTAGAGTTGGAACAATGGAGAATAGAGAAACTTACGTGTTCCACAGCGCGGGCAACACTCTCCATCAGACACGGTGGCGTTGGCACAGGGGATCAGTGGGCAGGAGATCTTGCGGCATACGGTGGCAGAGTTCTACAGAGGGGCGGAGACAGTGACAAAGGACTAGGTCATTTCTTGAACTTGAAGAACGTGTCGTCACTCAGGTAGGTGGTAAAAAAAAGAAGAAGAATCTATCAAATGTATTTTCTAAAGACGTTTTTACATTAGCAGCCACACTATGAAAACAGCACTGTACACTATGAAAACAGCACTGTACACTATGAAAACAGCACTGTACACTATGAAAACAGCACTGTACACTATGAAAACAGCACTGTACACTATGAAAACAGCACTGTACACTATGAAAACAGCACTGTACACTATGAAAACAGCACTGTACACTATGAAAACAGCACTGTACACTATGAAAACAGCACTGTACACTATGAAAACAGCATTGTACACTATGAAAACAGCACTGTACACTATGAAAACAGCACTGTACACTATGAAAACAGCACTGTACACTATGAAAACAGCACTGTACACTATGAAAACAGCACTGTACACTATGAAAACAGCACTGTACACTATGAAAACAGCACTGTACTCTACGAAAACAGCACTGTACACTATGAAAACAGCACTGTACACTATGAAAACAGCACTGTACACTATGAAAACAGCACTGTACACTATGAAAACAGCACTGTACACTATGAAAACAGCACTGTACACTATGAAAACAGCACTGTACTCTACGAAAACAGCACTGTACACTATGAAAACAGCACTGTACACTATGAAAACAGCACTGTACACTATGAAAACAGCACTGTACACTATGAAAACAGCACTGTACACTATGAAAACAGCACTGTACACTATGAAAACAGCACTGTACTCTACGAAAACAGCACTGTACACTATGAAAACAGCACTGTACACTATGAAAACAGCACTGTACACTATGAAAACAGCACTGTACACTATGAAAACAGCACTGTACACTATGAAAACAGCACTGTACACTATGAAAACAGCACTGTACACTATGAAAACAGCACTGTACACTATGAAAACAGCACTGTACACTATGAAAACAGCACTGTACACTACGAAAACAGCACTGTACACTATGAAAACAGCACTGTACTCTACGAAAACAGCACTGTACACTATGAAAACAGCACTGTACACTATGAAAACAGTACTGTACACTATGAAAACAGCACTGTACACTATGAAAACAGCACTGTACACTATGAAAACAGCACTGTACACTATGAAAACAGCACTGTACACTATGAAAACAGCACTGTACACTATGAAAACAGCACTGTACTCTACGAAAACAGCACTGTACACTATGAAAACAGCACTGCACACTATGAAACTAAATTTTAGGAAGGTGTTCTTAATGTTTTGCACATTCAGTGTATGTCATGTTGTGTGGTATATGTGTGTGTTTGTGTTTGTGTGCTGAGAGGAACATCCCCCCTGTTCAGGCTCTGTCTGTTCACTGCAGTGGTAGGCCTGGGCCATGGTCAGATCACTACAGACCCACTGTTGGCCTGATTCCAGCCTCCTCCTCCTACCCAATTACTGGCCAGATGACAGAGCTCTGGAGTAGTGAGCAGGCGCTTGCTGAGTGGGGGATGAGTGTGTGTTTGCAAGTGGCTGTGTGCAAGTGCAAACACACAGGCTTGTCCCCCCCCCCCCCCACACACAGACACAAAGTCTCTCGACTTCGGTCCTTACCTGACAAGTGCACTCAGTGCAGTCGTCGACAGTCCACTCGGCCTTGTTCTTGTGGACGATGCCGTTGTGCAGACAGACTCCACTGTGGATCCCCGCTCTGTTCATCAACAGCTTGTTCTCATCCGTCTGACAGGAGCAGACAGATATGAGACATTCAGTATGAATACGATATGAGAAGAGTGCTCAGTCCCTCAAGGGTTAAGGGTTTCAAATCCACACACTGTTTCAATTTTAATTTCTTGATAGCCTGAGTGGTTTGGAGGAGACTCAGGTGTTTGAGAACGCCTGTCACCACCTCACACTGGTTTATCATTAAGACGTCTTCCAAGTGAGAGTTAATTAAGAAAAATTGACCTAATTTGATGTAATGAATGAATTAAAATGCAGTTTGTCAGATTAGCTGGTACTGGGAGACCAGTATGCTAAGCAAGGTACACATGCAGTGGCAGAACAACTGGTTGTTGCAGAGTCTCATGCCACAGACAGACGGACAGACAGACAGACGGACGGACGGGCAGACAGACAGACAGTGACAGACAGACAGACAGACAGACAGACATCTGGTTCAGGAGTCAGGTGTGTTTCCTCACCACTTTGCGCAGCTCGTTAGACAGCTCCTTCACCACCACTCCCAACCCCTTCAGTTCCTTGAACATGCCAGCCAGGTCCTCACAGGAGAACCCACAGATCATCTGGAGGTCTGGAGGGAAGGAAAACACCATAGAGATACATTCATTCCATGGGAAACACAGAGTGACCATCAGTGTACATGAAGGCTTCCAGACTTACTTTCAACTCCCTACAGCTACAGACAACTGTTGACAGTAGAATAGAATGCTTTAACTTCTAACAGATCTGTGTTGTTCTCTTCCTATCGAGGAGCCTTTAACAGGGTTTAATATGGAGACCGGCAGTTTGGTTGAGTTTACCTTTACTTTTGTGGCCAGTGTAGTCAGTCCTAATGGCAGGGCTGGACCCATTGATGGGGTTGTCCATGACGATGATTCTATCAGTCAGAACAGCTGAGGAGAGGGAAGGACATGAGGGGGGAAGAAGGTAGACAAGAAGAAGGGGAGACAGAGGGAGAGAGAGAGAAAGAGAGGGGGGAGTGAGAAACGGGGGAGAAGGAGGGATACAGATGGGAGAGAGAGGGAGGGATTAAGAGAGAGGGAGAGAGAGAGATAAATGAGATGGAGTGGGAGAGGGTTGGAGGGAGGGAGGGGAGTAAGTGGGAGGGAGGGAAGAAGGGATATAGAGGAGGTTGGGAGAAAGAGGGAGGGAGTAAGAACACACAGAGAGACAGTTAGAGCACTGTAGACTGTAATGGTAATACCCACCAGACCACATTAGACCACAACAGACACACTATAGACTGTAATGCTAATACCCATCAGACCACAACAGACACACTGTAGACTGTATTGGTAATACCCACATCAGACCACATCAGACCACATTAGACTACAACAGACACACTATAGACTGTAATGGTAATACCCACTACACCACAACAGACACACTGTAGACTGTAATGCTAATACCCATCAGACCACAACAGACACACTTTAGACTGTATTGGTAATACCCACTAGACCACATCAGACCACAACAGACACACAGTCCCCAGGGCTCATTGGTGACATAACTACAGTTGGGGATATGTAACTACAGTCAGGGTATTACAGAACATTGCAGCATCATACTATCTTGAATCACCAATGAAGTTAATGAGTTAATGTGCCCAGCCCTGGGGAGGCATTGAAGTGTTAGTAAACTTCCCAGCTCTTTTCCATGGCAATATAAACGTGATTCCCCCCCTCTCAACTTTCCCATGAGGCTTTTAAACAGTCATGCATATTCTTAGGAATGGCTTGCTGGCTTCAGCATAACTACCAGTGATGTACGGATAAACACACAAAGATGCTTTCTGTTTTTAATGATTATGGTACTTACAGTTTTGGCATCCTTTGTTGCGCAGTATCGCTTCTAAGGTGGTTCCAAAGACAAAGCGCACGTTTTGGAGCACCCCCTGCGAGAATCAATGGTACATTTTACCTCTAGTACCTCACCGTTACTATCACTCTGCTCTATGCAACACTATGGATCACTTAGATGGGTTTTCAATACAGTGTATAACTTTTACGCATTGGTCTATGGGTTTTACGCACGATAATATTTACGCGTGTACGTGTTACACAATCCTATATTCAACACTTACTAAACATCTAAAGCAACTCGACAACGTATATTATCTGTGTCCATCATGCGTCGTCGCGTGAGCTCTGCATGTGCGCTTCACTTACCATGAACCGGTCCTTCACCGCTCCTTTCCCGATTCTGAGACGCGCCGTGATGGGAGTCTCCTGAGTGAGGATGCTCTGGATGGGAGCGTCCAGTTCCGCCGTGTTCACCTCCTCACAGCCAACATACAGCTGCGCCCGGTCCTCCTGCACGAACAGCGTAATATTCTTCCAGTGGCCCGTCGCCAAGTCCACATCTTCTATCGACACCACCTGTTGCTTATTCACTGTAGAGAAAACCACATCCAGGGTGTTCGCTTTCCCGTTGGAGACGATCTCGAACACGGCTCCGGATCCGTCACGCTTTTCCACCGTCAGGAGGGAGCCCCTGGTCCGCTTGAACTGCTTGAAATTGAGGAGGAGAAGGAATCCCCTCTCCGCGTGGATGGAATCAATGAGGTCCCTGAAGGAGCTCTCGGGGACCTCGGGGATCAGGTCCGGGTTGAGGATCTTGTAGGCGGGACTGTATGGGTCGTCGCCCTTCACTAGGGTCACTCCGTGGGTCTTCTTGGAGACGTGGACCAGCTCGAACAGGTCGTACACGCTATTGTCGTCTCGGCTCTCTGTATGCAGGAGACCGGGGAATGAGCGTAAACAGTTAGTCTTTGTCTACTTGTCTTTGGAATGGATTATTGTTGTTGTGAAGAATAAACTCTAAAATGATCTCTATGTTGAACCATTGTCAGGGTAAATCAATACATTAAGAGGATTGAATAATGCTTTTAAAAACGTTGATGTTTTTCTATAGTTTAATGTTCAAATCGAAGCTCAAACTCCTTTCATTCTAGAGTAGACGAACTCATCAGGAAAATGATTTCACCTGCAACTCGTACGCTCTCGCAGGTCCAAAGCATCAATAGCAGAAATATTCCTGTCAACTTCATGGTGAAACTGGTTTTTACCTATGAAAAATAAACATAGAAACGTCAAAGGTCCACTTTTCACAAAAGTTCATGTATGCGCACGCATGACTGCAAGTCGCTTTGGATACAAGCGTCTGCTAAATGTCATATATTATATTAATATTTATACATAAAATACATGTTTAAACATCTAAATAAACAATCATCAAAACACATTATTATTTCACACTTTATTATGTCACATTATTTATTTATGATAGAATATAATAATAAATATATATATATTTGGATTAGATTCCTTGAAAGAAAATCGAAATATTGCTCACCCACCTGTTGAATGAAAAGAGCAGAGAGAAACAGTCAAATCCAAATAGAAATGGAAATCCAATAATAATCCACAAGATTCAAGCGTTTCTTGATCTTTTTTTTTAACGGAATGAGTTCTGATTTAATACGCAGAAATGTCGTTTCTTTTGTTGCTTTAATTTAATGGTAATTCTCTCCGGTATCGGACGCTAGAATTTAACTGTAAACCAGGGGACAAAGTGCCATTTAAATAGTTTCATGACATTCCTAAGAACGCGTCTCGCCCAATCGGATGGTAGAAGGAAAAAGGGACGAGCTTCTGGTGAGAGGGGGAGAAAAAAAAGCGCCACATTCCAGAGGCCAAATTCCATGACTGGATCCACACTTAATAGAACATCGTTTCCGGTTATTGTCTCACACACCAGTCTGAAATGTTCTCGTTTTATAACAAAAATCCACCTCTCTATCTTTGAACCTTTTGCGCATGTTTGATAAATGTTGTTTTAATTCTCAATCCCAGAATTGCCATTATCAATCAAGTTTTCTGGCCAAGTGGCAAGTCATGCACATGTGTCTTTATCACCAGACTGCTGTACATCTATGTGAAAAGTTGAATGAAAATAGAGGTGCTATTAGAAATCGTATAGAAACGGGTCCTTATTTGTTTCCCCGACTGCGCTTCAGAGGTTTGGTAGAGGATGCTCATTCAGGCAACGGAAGGGATTTTATTCCCTACTGCTGTTCCGGGTTTGTCCGCTAGGAGTCGTTGTGAGCTCACTAGAGAGGCGCCGAGGGCCATTCTGCAATGATACGGATGAGAACACCTGGGTTTCCATAAAATCCACACACACAGATGTCATGTACTTATTACCTGTTGTTATTTTTATCAGGTCAAAAATACAATTATATTCCATGTGACCTATGCCCTAAATGCATTTGTGGATGTTCTGGGCATAGTGATTTATAGGATATCTGTGGTTCGGGGTCACTATTTTTGTACTTGTATAGCTAAAATTGACTATAGTTCGAACTATATGTGAGAATGAATATAACTATAGTTTAGTTGCAGAAGACCGTTGTGAGTACTCTCCAATGAATGCAATGTATTTCATTCAACTCCTTAACATTCTCTGAAAGTAAAGACGAGTGAGAATACAAAAAGGGACATGATGAATATGTCTGGGTATTGGTGCAGGTGAACAGTCATTGACTATGACACATCTGGGTCAGACATGATGAATATGTCTGGGTATTGGTGCAGGTGAACAGTCATTGACTATGACACATCTGGGTCAGACATGATGAATATGTCTGGGTATTGGTGCAGGTGAACAGTCATTGACTATGACACATCTGGGTCAGACATGATGAATATGTCTGGGTATTGGTGCAGGTGAACAGTCATTGACTATGACACATCTGGGTCAGACATGATGAATATGTCTGGGTATTGGTGCAGGTGAACAGTCATTGACTATGACACATCTGGGTCAGACATGATGAATATGTCTGGGTATTGGTGCAGGTGAACAGTCATTGACTATGACACATCTGGGTCAGACATGATGAATATGTCTGGGTATTGGTGCAGGTGAACAGTCATTGACTATGACACATCTGGGTCAGACATGATGAATATGTCTGGGTATTGGTGCAGGTGAACAGTCATTGACTATGACACATCTGGGTCAGACATGATGAATATGTCTGGGTATTGGTGCAGGTGAACAGTCATTGACTATGACACATCTGGGTCAGACATGATGAATATGTCTGGGTATTGGTGCAGGTGAACAGTCATTGACTATGACACATCTGGGTCAGACATGATGAATATGTCTGGGTATTGGTGCAGGTGAACAGTCATTGACTATGACACATCTGGGTCAGACATGATGAATATGTCTGGGTATTGGTGCAGGTGAACAGTCATTGACTATGACACATCTGGGTCAGACATGATGAATATGTCTGGGTATTGATGCAGGTGAACAGTCATTGACTATGACACATCTGGGTCAGACATGATGAATATGTCTGGGTATTGGTGCAGGTGAACAGTCATTGACTATGACACATCTGGGTCAGACATGATGAATATGTCTGGGTATTGGTGCAGGTGAACAGTCATTGACTATGACACATCTGGGTCAGACATGATGAATATGTCTGGGTATTGGTGCAGGTGAACAGTCATTGACTATGACACATCTGGGTCAGACATGATGAATATGTCTGGGTATTGGTGCAGGTGAACAGTCATTGACTATGACACATCTGGGTCAGACATGATGAATATGTCTGGGTATTGGTGCAGGTGAACAGTCATTGACTATGACACATCTGGGTCAGACATGATGAATATGTCTGGGTATTGGTGCAGGTGAACAGTCATTGACTATGACACATCTGGGTCAGACATGATGAATATGTCTGGGTATTGGTGCAGGTGAACAGTCATTGACTATGACACATCTGGGTCAGACATGATGAATATGTCTGGGTATTGGTGCAGGTGAACAGTCATTGACTATGACACATCTGGGTCAGACATGATGAATATGTCTGGGTATTGGTGCAGGTGAACAGTCATTGACTATGACACATCTGGGTCAGACATGATGAATATGTCTGGGTATTGGTGCAGGTGAACAGTCATTGACTATGACACATCTGGGTCAGACATGATGAATATGTCTGGGTATTGGTGCAGGTGAACAGTCATTGACTATGACACATCTGGGTCAGACATGATGAATATGTCTGGGTATTGGTGCAGGTGAACAGTCATTGACTATGACACATCTGGGTCAGACATGATGAATATGTCTGGGTATTGGTGCAGGTGAACAGTCATTGACTATGACACATCTGGGTCAGACATGATGAATATGTCTGGGTATTGGTGCAGGTGAACAGTCATTGACTATGACACATCTGGGTCAGACATGATGAATATGTCTGGGTATTGGTGCAGGTGAACAGTCATTGACTATGACACATCTGGGTCAGACATGATGAATATGTCTGGGTATTGGTGCAGGTGAACAGTCATTGACTATGACACATCTGGGTCAGACATGATGAATATGTCTGGGTATTGGTGCAGGTGAACAGTCATTGACTATGACACATCTGGGTCAGACATGATGAATATGTCTGGGTATTGGTGCAGGTGAACAGTCATTGACTATGACACATCTGGGTCAGACATGATGAATATGTCTGGGTATTGGTGCAGGTGAACAGTCATTGACTATGACACATCTGGGTCAGACATGATGAATATGTCTGGGTATTGGTGCAGGTGAACAGTCATTGACTATGACACATCTGGGTCAGACATGATGAATATGTCTGGGTATTGGTGCAGGTGAACAGTCATTGACTATGACACATCTGGGTCAGACATGATGAATATGTCTGGGTATTGGTGCAGGTGAACAGTCATTGACTATGACACATCTGGGTCAGACATGATGAATATGTCTGGGTATTGGTGCAGGTGAACAGTCATTGACTATGACACATCTGGGTCAGACATGATGAATATGTCTGGGTATTGGTGCAGGTGAACAGTCATTGACTATGACACATCTGGGTCAGACATGATGAATATGTCTGGGTATTGGTGCAGGTGAACTGTCATTGACTATGACACATCTGGGTCAGACATGATGAATATGTCTGGGTATTGGTGCAGGTGAACAGTCATTGACTATGACACATCTGGGTCAGACATGATGAATATGTCTGGGTATTGGTGCAGGTGAACAGTCATTGACTATGACACATCTGGGTCAGACATGATGAATATGTCTGGGTATTGGTGCAGGTGAACTGTCATTGACTATGACACATCTGGGTCAGACATGATGAATATGTCTGGGTATTGGTGCAGGTGAACAGTCATTGACTATGACACATCTGGGTCAGACATGATGAATATGTCTGGGTATTGGTGCAGGTGAACAGTCATTGACTATGACACATCTGGGTCAGACATGATGAATATGTCTGGGTATTGGTGCAGGTGAACAGTCATTGACTATGACACATCTGGGTCAGACATGATGAATATGTCTGGGTATTGGTGCAGGTGAACAGTCATTGACTATGACACATCTGGGTCAGACATGATGAATATGTCTGGGTATTGGTGCAGGTGAACAGTCATTGACTATGACACATCTGGGTCAGACATGATGAATATGTCTGGGTATTGGTGCAGGTGAACAGTCATTGACTATGACACATCTGGGTCAGACATGATGAATATGTCTGGGTATTGGTGCAGGTGAACAGTCATTGACTATGACACATCTGGGTCAGACATGATGAATATGTCTGGGTATTGGTGCAGGTGAACAGTCATTGACTATGACACATCTGGGTCAGACATGATGAATATGTCTGGGTATTGGTGCAGGTGAACAGTCATTGACTATGACACATCTGGGTCAGACATGATGAATATGTCTGGGTATTGGTGCAGGTGAACAGTCATTGACTATGACACATCTGGGTCAGACATGATGAATATGTCTGGGTATTGGTGCAGGTGAACAGTCATTGACTATGACACATCTGGGTCAGACATGATGAATATGTCTGGGTATTGGTGCAGGTGAACAGTCATTGACTATGACACATCTGGGTCAGACATGATGAATATGTCTGGGTATTGGTGCAGGTGAACAGTCATTGACTATGACACATCTGGGTCAGACATGATGAATATGTCTGGGTATTGGTGCAGGTGAACAGTCATTGACTATGACACATCTGGGTCAGACATGATGAATATGTCTGGGTATTGGTGCAGGTGAATTGGTGCAGGTGAACAGTCATTGACTATGACACATCTGGGTCAGACATGATGAATATGTCTGGGTATTGGTGCAGGTGAACAGTCATTGACTATGACACATCTGGGTCAGACATGATGAATATGTCTGGGTATTGGTGCAGGTGAACAGTCATTGACTATGACACATCTGGGTCAGACATGATGAATATGTCTGGGTATTGGTGCAGGTGAACAGTCATTGACTATGACACATCTGGGTCAGACATGATGAATATGTCTGGGTATTGGTGCAGGTGAACAGTCATTGACTATGACACATCTGGGTCAGACATGATGAATATGTCTGGGTATTGGTGCAGGTGAACAGTCATTGACTATGACACATCTGGGTCAGACATGATGAATATGTCTGGGTATTGGTGCAGGTGAACAGTCATTGACTATGACACATCTGGGTCAGACATGATGAATATGTCTGGGTATTGGTGCAGGTGAACAGTCATTGACTATGACACATCTGGGTCAGACATGATGAATATGTCTGGGTATTGGTGCAGGTGAACAGTCATTGACTATGACACATCTGGGTCAGACATGATGAATATGTCTGGGTATTGGTGCAGGTGAACAGTCATTGACTATGACACATCTGGGTCAGACATGATGAATATGTCTGGGTATTGGTGCAGGTGAACAGTCATTGACTATGACACATCTGGGTCAGACATGATGAATATGTCTGGGTATTGGTGCAGGTGAACAGTCATTGACTATGACACATCTGGGTCAGACATGATGAATATGTCTGGGTATTGGTGCAGGTGAACAGTCATTGACTATGACACATCTGGGTCAGACATGATGAATATGTCTGGGTATTGGTGCAGGTGAACAGTCATTGACTATGACACATCTGGGTCAGACATGATGAATATGTCTGGGTATTGGTGCAGGTGAACAGTCATTGACTATGACACATCTGGGTCAGACATGATGAATATGTCTGGGTATTGGTGCAGGTGAACAGTCATTGACTATGACACATCTGGGTCAGACATGATGAATATGTCTGGGTATTGGTGCAGGTGAACTGTCATTGACTATGACACATCTGGGTCAGACATGATGAATATGTCTGGGTATTGGTGCAGGTGAACAGTCATTGACTATGACACATCTGGGTCAGACATGATGAATATGTCTGGGTATTGGTGCAGGTGAACAGTCATTGACTATGACACATCTGGGTCAGACATGATGAATATGTCTGGGTATTGGTGCAGGTGAACAGTCATTGACTATGACACATCTGGGTCAGACATGATGAATATGTCTGGGTATTGGTGCAGGTGAACAGTCATTGACTATGACACATCTGGGTCAGACATGATGAATATGTCTGGGTATTGATGCAGGTGAACAGTCATTGACTATGACACATCTGGGTCAGACATGATGAATATGTCTGGGTATTGGTGCAGGTGAACAGTCATTGACTATGACACATCTGGGTCAGACATGATGAATATGTCTGGGTATTGGTGCAGGTGAACAGTCATTGACTATGACACATCTGGGTCAGACATGATGAATATGTCTGGGTATTGGTGCAGGTGAACAGTCATTGACTATGACACATCTGGGTCAGACATGATGAATATGTCTGGGTATTGGTGCAGGTGAACAGTCATTGACTATGACACATCTGGGTCAGACATGATGAATATGTCTGGGTATTGGTGCAGGTGAACTGTCATTGACTATGACACATCTGGGTCAGACATGATGAATATGTCTGGGTATTGGTGCAGGTGAACAGTCATTGACTATGACACATCTGGGTCAGACATGATGAATATGTCTGGGTATTGGTGCAGGTGAACAGTCATTGACTATGACACATCTGGGTCAGACATGATGAATATGTCTGGGTATTGGTGCAGGTGAACAGTCATTGACTATGACACATCTGGGTCAGACATGATGAATATGTCTGGGTATTGGTGCAGGTGAACAGTCATTGACTATGACACATCTGGGTCAGACATGATGAATATGTCTGGGTATTGGTGCAGGTGAACAGTCATTGACTATGACACATCTGGGTCAGACATGATGAATATGTCTGGGTATTGGTGCAGGTGAACTGTCATTGACTATGACACATCTGGGTCAGACATGATGAATATGTCTGGGTATTGGTGCAGGTGAACTGTCATTGACTATGACACATCTGGGTCAGACATGATGAATATGTCTGGGTATTGGTGCAGGTGAACAGTCATTGACTATGACACATCTGGGTCAGACATGATGAATATGTCTGGGTATTGGTGCAGGTGAACAGTCATTGACTATGACACATCTGGGTCAGACATGATGAATATGTCTGGGTATTGGTGCAGGTGAACAGTCATTGACTATGACACATCTGGGTCAGACATGATGAATATGTCTGGGTATTGGTGCAGGTGAACAGTCATTGACTATGACACATCTGGGTCAGACATGATGAATATGTCTGGGTATTGATGCAGGTGAACAGTCATTGACTATGACACATCTGGGTCAGACATGATGAATATGTCTCGGTATTGATGCAGGTGAACTGTCATTGACTATGACACATCTGGGTCAGACAAATGATGTGGTCGTAGGAAGGAAGGTCTGGGTCAGATACGATGATGCGGTAGGTAGGAAGGTCTGGGTCAGATACGATGATGTGGTAGGTAGGAAGGTCTGGGTCAGATATGATGATGTGGTAGGAAGGAAGGTCTGGGTCAGATATGATGATGTGGTAGGAAGGAAGGTCTGGGTCAGACATGATGATGTGGTCGTAGGAAGGAAGGTCTGGGTCAGATACGATGATGTGGTAGGGAGGAAGGTCTGGGTCAGATACGATGATGTGGTAGGAAGGAAGGTCTGGGTCAGATACGATGATTTGGTAGGTAGGAAAGTCTGGGTCAGATACGATGATGTGGTAGGAAGGAAGGTCTGGGTCAGATACAATGATGTGGTAGGAAGGAAGGTCTGGGTCAGATACGATGATGTGGTAGGTAGGAAGGTCTGGGTCAGATACGATGATGTGGTAGGTAGGAAGGTCTGGGTCAGATACGATGATGTGGTAGGAAGGAAGGTCTGGGTCAGATACGATGATGTGGTAGGAAGGAAGGTCTGGGTCAGATATGATGTGTTAGGTAGGAAGTTCTGGTTCAGTCATGATGGTGTGGTTGGTAGGAAGGTCTGTTTCAGACATGATGTGGTAGGTAGGAAGGTCTGGTTCAGTCATGATGATGTGGTAGGTAGGAAGGTCTGGGTCAGTCATGATGATGTGGTAGGTAGGAAGGTCTGGGTCAGTCATGATGTGGTAGGTAGCGAGGTCTGGGTCAGTCATGATGTGGTAGGTATGAAGGTCTGGGTCAGATTTGATGATGTGGTAGGTAGGAAGGTCTGGGTCAGACATGATGATGTGGTAGGTAGGAAGGTCTGGTTCAGTCATGATGATGTGGTAGGTAGGAAGGTCTGGGTCAGTCATGATGATGTGGTAGGTAGGAAGGTCTGGGTCAGACATGATGTGGTAGGTAGCAAGGTCTGGGTCAGTCATGATGATGTGGTAGGTATGAAGGTCTGGGTCAGATTTGATGATGTGGTAGGTAGGAAGGTCTGGGTCAGACATGATGATGTGGTAGGTAGGTAGGAAGGTCTGGGTAAGACATGATGATGTGGTAGGTAGCAAGGTCTGGGTCAGTCATGATGTGGTAGGTATGAAGGTCTGGGTCAGATATGATGATGTGGTAGGTAGGAAAGTCTGGGTCAGATATGATGTCGTAGGTAGGAAGGTCTGGGTCAGACATGATGATGTGCAAGGTAATATAGTATAACAAAGACATCAGCTGACATTCTCATCCTGGGGTTTTCACAGTCACAGCAAGGGTATACTGCTGGAGTGTATGTGTGTGTGTGTGTGTGTGTGAGTGTGTGTGAGTGTGAGTGCTTGCTCGTGTAACAGTATCGCTTCCGTCCCTCTCCTCGCCCCAACCTGGGCTCGAACCAGGGACCCTCTGCTCGAACCAGGGACCCTCTGCTCGAACCAGGGACCCTCTCCTCGCCCCAACCTGGGCTCGAACCAGGGACCCTCTGCTCGAACCAGGGACCCTCTGCTCGAACCAGGGACCCTCTGCTCGAACCAGGGACCCTCTGCTCGAACCAGGGACCCTCTGCTCGAACCAGGGACCCTCTGCACGAACCAGGGACCCTCTGCACACATCGACAACAGCCACCCTCGAAGCATCGTTACCCATCGCTCCGCAAAAGCCGCGGCCCTTGCAGAGCAAAGGGGAAACAACTACTTCAAGGTCTCAGAGCGAGTGACGTCACCGATTGAAACGCTATTAGTGCGCCCCACCGCTAACAAGCTAGCCATTTCACATCGGTTACACTCACAACATGTGTGTGTGTGTGTGTGTGTGTTTGTTAATGTTCGTGGATGTCTGTGTGTGGCATCCTCACTAGCCCCTAGGTCTCTTGGCTCTCCTTCACCAGACGGCTCCCTGAGTCTTGGCTAAAGACATGTTTTCATACACCATCCAGCGTCCAGCTCAGCTATCAAAACCACAAGCTGAAACATGTGGCGTTTTCAACACCTTCCTAATATTGAGTTGCACCCCCCCCCCCCCCCCCATTCTTGATACACACGGGAAACTGTTGAGCATGAAAACCTCAGCAGTGTTTCAGTTCTTGACACACTCAAACCGGTGTGCTTTCAAAGGCACTTAATCAATATTTTGTCTTTCCCATTCACCCTCTGAATGGCACACATACACCATCCATGTCTCAACACTAGCGGTTCTGGGGAGGGGAGGGGGGCAGTGCCCTTGTGACAACTATTTTGGACCCCCTTGCGGCCCCCCTAAATGTGGAGTATGAAATCATTTTTACATAACTAGTTTTTGCTGTCATTCTTTTATTTTTTTTATTTTTTATTTTTTTACATCTGTTATTAATGTAACTGGCCCCTCTAACAGTACAACTGGCCCCTCTAACAGTACAACTGGCCCCTCTAACAGTACAACTGGCCCCTCTAACAGTACAACTGGCCCCTCTAACAGTACAACTGGCCCCTCTAACAGTACAACTGGCCCCTCTAACAGTACAACTGGCCCCTCTAACAGTACAACTGGCCCCTCTAACAGTACAACTGGCCCCTCTAACAGTACAACTGGCCCCTCTAACAGTACAACTGGCCCCTCTAACAGTACAACTGGCCCCTCTAACAGTACAACTGGCCCCTCTAACAGTACAACTGGCCCCTCTAACAGTACAACTGGCCCCTCTAACAGTACAACTGGCCCCTCTAACAGTACAACTGGCCCCTCTAACAGTACAACTGGCCCCAGCTTGGCCCCCCCAGTTGAAATGGTCTAGAACCGCCACTGTGTCTCGATTGTCTCAAGGTTTAAAAATCCTTCTTTAACCTCTCCTACCCTTCACCTATGCAGATTGAAGTGGATTTAACAAGTGACATCAATAAGGGATCATAGCATTCACCTGGATTCACCTGGTCAGTCTGTGTCAGTGGTCACCAACCTGTTGATCACGATCGACTTGTCGATCTCCAAGTCATTTCTAGTCGATTGCCAAACATTTCTGTAAAAAACCCAACGATAAATCATTGTGTCCCTATTTTTTTTTTCTCGGGCTGTTGGTGGTAGGTGCAGCCAATTCAGCTGCCTTGCGCGCCTGGTAGGCAAACTGTTGCCATTTAATGTGTCTGAAGGTACAAACTCTACCTTCCCGGTGGGCCTGGAGAGGAAACTATGTGCATTATGTCACCGCTGGCCAATCAGATTGCTCAGATGACCGAGTCTGCAGTAACGTAGCAGGCATAGAAGAAAGCTACGGCAAAGTTGATACTGTGAGATTTCTTAACGTTTAAAACTATGACTAGAGAAAGATTGTCAACGAATGCAGCAAAGAGCTGCTGTTTTTATGAGTTCTTACTCCGCACTGTCAAAACTTTGTTTTCAACACTTTTATAACCCATAAAATGCGCGTTCTTCCTATTTCCAATCAGCGCCACAACAAGCAGAGCAGCAGTAATAAATGAGGAGGAAAGTGGATCTATAGGCGTTGTAGTTATTATTAGCGGCTTGGGTCTTTTTTAATTAATATCGAGGAATATTTAACTTTCTCTGTCATGGACTAACAACATGCATTTGTGCATGAGGCAGAAATAATGCTGTGCGACTCGAGTTTCGCCATCAGCTGGAAGACAGTGTCCCTTTTCAGTCAGTGTCAGTGGAGGAAAGGGAGAGTGGAAGGATATTGAGAGACGGACCCTCAGTCTGCTGTGTTGACATGTAAATTCAAGCAAAGCCAGCATGCGGTTTTAATCTATTGGGCCTATAGTTTACTGCACAAACCTCATTGCTACAGTACTGTTTTTAATTGGTTAATGTTGCATAGTCATGTAAATAAAAAATGAAAAAGGTAGATCTCAGCATTTTGATTCAGAAAGTAATCTCGACCACTGGTCTATGTCATGAAAATATATTTTGGATACACAGCGTATCTATCTATTCAACTCACTCCCACCTGTCAATGAAACTGACCTGATCCTGTCCTCTGTCTAGGCCTACGGTCAGGACAGGGTGAAAAATGTGGATCATAATCTTGACAAATGATTGAATTATTTGCACAATTCGTGCGACAACAATTTGTCTTCTCTCCGTCTCTGGTCAGAGAGTCCAGAGTCCAGTTGGCCTGTTTACGTCCTGAGGGAGTCCTGGACAGTAGTTGGATGATGTAAATGCTCCAGTATTGTATGTGTAGTGTGGCAGTGTGCTACAACATTGATGACAACAACATTGTCCTGTCACTTTGTCACAGGGAGTCACGACAACAGCATTGTCCAGTCACATTGTCACAGGGAGTCACGACAACAACATTGTCCTGTCACATTGTCACAGGGAGTCACGACAACAACATTGTCCAGTCACATTGTCACAGGGAGTCACGAAAACAGCATTGTCCTGTCACATTGTCACAGGGAGTCACGACAACAGCATTGTCCTGTCACATTGTCACAGGGAGTCACGACAACAACATTGTCCTGTCACATTGTCACAGGGAGTCACGACAACAACATTGTCCTGTCACATTGTCACAGGGAGTCACGACAACAACATTGTCCTGTCACTTTGTCACAGGGAGTCACGACAACAACATTGTCCTGTCACTTTGTCACAGGGAGTCAAGACAACAACATTGTCCTGTCACTTTGTCACAGGGAGTCATGACAAAAACATTGTCCTGTCACTTTGTCACAGGGAGTCACGACAACAACATTGTCCAGTCACATTGTGACAGGGAGTCACGACAACAACATTGTCCTGTCACATTGTCACAGGGAGTCACGACAACAACATTGTCCAGTCACATTGTCACAGGGAGTCACGACAACAGCATTGTCCTGTCACATTGTCACAGGGAGTCACGACAACAGCATTGTCCTGTCACATTGTCACAGGGAGTCACGACAACAACATTGTCCTGTCACATTGTCACAGGGAGTCACGACAACAACATTGTCCTGTCACTTTGTCACAGGGAGTCAAGACAACAACATTGTCCTGTCACTTTGTCACAGGGAGTCATGACAAAAACATTGTCCTGTCACTTTGTCACAGGGAGTCACGACAACAACATTGTCCAGTCACATTGTGACAGGGAGTCACGACAACAACATTGTCCTGTCACATTGTCACAGGGAGTCACGACAACAACATTGTCCAGTCACATTGTCACAGGGAGTCACGACAACAGCATTGTCCTGTCACATTGTCCCAGGGAGTCACGACAACAGCATTGTCCTGTCACATTGTCACAGGGAGTCACGACAACAACATTGTCCTGTCACATTGTCACAGGGAGTCACGACAACAACATTGTCCTGTCACATTGTCACAGGGAGTCACGACAACAACATTGTCCTGTCACTTTGTCACAGGGAGTCACAACAACAACATTGTCCTGTCACTTTGTCACAGGGAGTCAAGACAACAACATTGTCCTGTCACTTTGTCACAGGGAGTCATGACAAAAACATTGTCCTGTCACTTTGTCACAGGGAGTCACGACAACAACATTGTCCAGTCACTTTGTCACAGGGAGTCACGACAACAACATTGTCCAGTCACATTGTCACAGGTAGTCACGACAACAGCATTGTCCTGTCACATTGTCACAGGGAGTCACGACAACAGCATTGTCCAGTCACATTGTCACGGGGAGTCAGGACAACAACATTGTCCTGTCACATTGTCACAGGGAGTCACGACAACAACATTGTCCAGTCACATTGTCACGGGGAGTCAGGTTTCCATTCAAAAGTGTGAGTCATCAATTAAGATTTTTCTGAGCGGGACCTGCTAGAGGAGGTGTTAGTGAATGTGAGGACATGCGCACACACTCCCATTCCCCCTTGGCGTGCAAGACAGTGATCCAAATTGGGATGAAATCCATCTACCGTTGGCCCTATACTCCTAAATGAAATCAAAATCAAATTTTATTGGTCACATACACATATTTATCAGATGTTATTGCGGGTGTAGTGAAATGCTTGTGTTCATAGCTCCAACAGTGCGGTAGTATCAAACGATACACAACAATACACACAAATCTAAAAGTAAAATAATGGAACTAAGAAATATATAAATATTAGGATGAGCAATGTCAGAGTGGCATTAACTAAATACAGTAGAATAGAATACAGTATATACATATGAAATGAGTAAAGCAGTATGTAAACATTATTAAAGTGACTAGTGTTCCATTATTAAAGTGGCCAGTGAATCCGAGTCTACAGTCGTGGCCAAAAGGTTTGAGAATTTTCACAAAGTTTGCTGCTTCAGTGTCTTTAGATATTTTTGTCAGATGTTACTATGGATACTGAAGTAGAATTACTAGCATATCATACGTGTCAAAGGCTTTTATTGACAATTACATGAAGTTGATGCAAAGAGTCAATATTTGCAGTGTTGACCCTTCTTTTTCAAGACCTCTGCAATCCTCCCTGGCATGCTGTCAATTAACTTCTGGGCCACATTCTGACTGATGGCAGCCCATTCTTGCATTATCAATGCTTGGAGTTTGTCAGAATTTGTGTGGTTTTGTTTGTCCATCCGCCTCTTGAGGATTGACCACAAGTTCTCAATGGGATTAAGGTCTGGGGAGTTTCCTGGCCATGGTCCCAAAATATTGATGTTTTGTTCCCTGAGCCACTTAGTTATCACTTTTGCCTTATGGCAAGGTGCTCCATCATGCTGGAAAAGGTATTGTTTGTCATCAAACTGCTCCTGGATGGTTGGGAGAAGTTGCTCTCGGAAGATGTGTTGGTACTATTCTTTATTCATGGCTGTGTTCTTAGGCAAAATTGTGAGTGAGCCCACTCCCTTGGCTGAGAAGCAACCCCACACATGAATGGTCTCAGGATGATTTACTGTTGGCATGACACAGGACTGATGGTAGCGCTCACCTTGTCTTCTCCGGACAAGCTTTTTTCCGGATGCCCCAAACAATCGGAAAGGGGATTCATCAGAGAAAATGACTTAACCCCAGTCCACAGTAGTCCAATCCCTGTACCTTTTGCAGAATATCAGTCTGTCCCTGATGTTTTTCCTGGAGAGAAGTGGCTTCTTTGCTGCCCTTCTTGACACCAGGCCATCCTCCAAAAGTCTTCACCTCACTGTGCGTGCAGATGCACTCACACCTGCCTGCTGCCATTCCTGAGCAAGCTCTGTACTGGTGGTGCTCCAATCCCGCAGCTGAATCAACTTTAGGAGACTGTCCTGGCCCTTGCTGGACATTCTTGGGCGCCCTGAAGCCTTCTTCACAACAATTGAACCGCTCTCCTTGAAGTTCTTGATGATCCGATAAATGGTTGATTTAGGTGCAATCTTACTGGCAGCAATATCCTTGCCTGTGAAGCCCTTTTTGTGCCATGCAATGATGACAGCACGTGTTTCCTTGCAGGTAACCATGATTGACAGAGGAAGAACAATGATTCCAAGCACCACCCTCCTTTTGAAGCTTCCAGTCTGTTATTCGAACTCAATCAGCATGACAGAGTGATCTCCAGCCTTGTCTTCGTCAACACTCACACCTGTGTTAACGAGAGAATCACTGACATGATGTCAGCTTGTCCTTTTGTGGCAGGGCTGAAATGCAGTGGAAATGTTTTGGGGGGATTCAGTTCATTTGCATGGCAAAGAGGGACTTTGCAATTAATTGCAATTCATCTGATCACTCTTCATACCATTCTGGAGTATATGCAATTTTCTATCATACAAACTGAGGCAGCAGACTGTGAAAATTATTATTTGTGTCATTCTCAAAAGTTTTGGCCATGACTGTAGGGCAGCAGCCTCTAAGGTGCAGGGTTGAGTAACCGGGTGGAAGCCGGCTAGTGATGGCTATTTAACAGCCTGATGGCCTTGAGATAGAAGCTGTTTTTCAGTCTCTCGGTCCCAGCTTTGATGCACCTGTATCAACCTCACCTCCTGGATGGTAGCGGGGTGAACAGGCCGTGGCTCGGGTGGTTTATGTCCTTGATCAATTTGGCCTTCCAGTGACATTGCGTGCTGTAGGTATCCTGGAGGGCAGTCAGTATGATGCGTTAGGCAGACCGCACCACCCTCTGGAGAGGCCGTTACAGCTGGTGCAGTTGCCGCACAATGTGGTGATACAGGTTATAGTTGTGAGATCACACTGACCTTTGACCTCTAAATCTGTCCCCTCAGGGCGCAGCTGTTCACTGGGTCCGAGTATTCTACAGTGAGTGCATCACCAGCCGACCGTCATCAATCGTCTGTGTTTACCTGCTTCATCCTCCAGACATTCTCTCCCATTGTTATGAATTCCAATATGTCCTACTCTGGCTTACTATAGCCTTGCCAGACACTCACAGACAGATAGCCTAGCTCTTAGCAACTGAGTGGTTACGCTAACTCCCAAATGGCATCCTATTCCCTATGTAGTGCACTACTTTTGACCAGGGCCCACAAGCCTCTGGTCGAAAGTAGTGCATTATGTAGGGAAAAGGGAGCCATTTGGGAAGGAGGCAGAACAGGGTGTGCAGCAATATATTGGATTGGTGACGCAGGTTTATTTTGACGTTTCTTTGACTAGAAACATGTAAAAGCATGCTCGTGATTCAGTGTTTAGTGTTGACAAAGTACGCAGGTTCAGATACTGTGAAGTGGAGTGTGTTTGGAACAACACACAGAGAGGAATTGGTAGTCTAAGCATTCAGATCATTGAGCTACTGCTACTACCGCTACCGCTACTACTACTGCTACTACTACTGCTACTGCTGTTACTACTGCTACTACTACTGCTACTACTACTGCTACTACTACTGCTACTGCTGTTACTACTGCTACTACTACTGCTACTACTACTGCTACTACTACTGCTACTGCTGTTACTACTGCTACTACTACTGCTACTACTACTGCTACTACTACTGCTACTACTACTGCTACTACTACTGCTACTACTACTGCTACTACTACTACTGCTACTACTACTGCTACTACTACTACTGCTACTACTACTGCTGCTACTACTGCTACTACTACTGCTACTACTGCTGCTGCTACTGCTACTACTACTGCTACTACTACTGCTGCTACTACTGCTACTACTACTACTACTACTAATACTGCTGCTGCTACTACTACTACTACTGCTACTACTACTGCTACTACTACTACTGCTACTACTACTGCTACTACTACTGCTACTACTACTGCTACTACTACTGCTACTACTACTACTGCTACTACTACTGCTGCTACTACTGCTACTACTACTGCTACTACTGCTGCTGCTACTACTGCTACTACTACTGCTACTACTACTGCTGCTACTACTGCTACTACTACTGCTACTACTACTGCTGCTACTACTGCTACTACTACTACTACTACTAATACTGCTGCTGCTACTGCTACTACTACTACTGCTGCTACTACTACTGCTGCTACTACTGCTACTACTACTGCTACTACTACTGCTGCTACTACTGCTACTACTACTGCTACTACTACTGCTACTACTACTACTACTACTAATACTGCTACTACTACTACTGCTACTACTACTGCTACTACTACTACTACTACTAATACTGCTGCTGCTACTGCTACTACTACTACTGCTGCTACTACTGCTACTACTACTACTACTACTAATACTGCTGCTGCTACTGCAACTACTACTACTGCTGCTACTACTACTGCTGCTACTACTGCTACTACTACTGCTACTACTACTGCTACTACTACTGCTGCTACTACTGCTACTACTACTGCTGCTACTACTGCTACTACTACTACTACTAATACTGCTGCTGCTACTGCTACTACTACTGCTGCTATTAATACTGCTACTGCTACTACTACCAATTCCACTTGGTACTGCTAATTCTACTACTACTACTACTACTACTGCTGCTCCTAATGCTACTACTGCTGCTGCTATTACTACTACTACTACTACTACTACTACTACTACTACTACTTAAACTTGCAAAAGGAAGGCATAACTAATACAATTCAGAAAATAAACACTCTCTCTCTCTTTCTATCTCACTCACTTTCTTGCCCCTCTGCACATTGATAATTCCTTGTAACCCTCACAGTCAGGCTTGGTGTTTCGATGCCCTGCGTGTGAACCTCAGCCAGTAACAGGTACATGCTGTACAGGCTGTACCTAACTAATGAAAGGCATCCAGGAAATCAGTGAGTAACTCTTTATGACAGGTTACCAACTCTGCCGTGCCTTTTGTCTCCTCTCCTCTGATGTACGGATTCACCCTATCAGCAGGCCCTGACCTGACACCTGTGCTAGCAGAGAGAGAGAGAACCCACTTCTCTCTGGAGGGTAATGGATCATACATACCTACCAGCAGGCCCTGACCTGACCCTGTGCTAGCAGAGAGAGAACCCACTCCTCTCTGGAGGGTAATGGATCATACATACCTACCAGCAGGCCCTGACCTGACCATGTGCTGGCAGAGAGAGAGAGAACCCACTTCTCTTTGGAGGGTAATGGATCATACATACCTACCAGCAGGCCCTGACCTGACCATGTGCTGGCAGAGAGAGAGAGAACCCACTTCTCTCTGGAGGGTAATGGATCATACATACCTACCAGCAGGCCCTGACCTGACCATGTGCTGGCAGAGAGAGATCCAACTCCTCTCTGAGGGTAATGGATCATACATACCTACCAGCAGGCTCTGACTTGACCCTGTGCTGGCAGAGAGAGATCCAACTCCTCTCTGGAGTGTAATGGATCATACATACCTACCAGCAGGCCCTGACCTGACCATGTGCTAGCAGAGAGAGATCCAACTCCTCTCTGGAGGGTAATGGATCATACATACCTACCAGCAGGCCCTGACCTGACCATGTGCTAGCAGAGAGAGATCCAACTCCTCTCTGGAGTGTAATGGATCATACATACCTACCAGCAGGCCCTGACCTGACCATGTGCTAGCAGAGAGAGATCCAACTCCTCTCTGGAGGGTAATGGATCATACATACCTACCAGCAGGCCCTGACCTGACCCTGTGCTAGCAGAGAGAGATCCAACTCTTCTCTGGAGGGTAATGGATCATACAGTAAGGCCATAGTCCTGTATGCTCCTGTTACGCTCCAGACCTGGGTTCAAATCATATTTGTTTTCTTTTACAAACTTTCAGTGTTTCAATGCGCCTGACCTGGAGTGCCAGATGGGCATGGCTTGTACTTTTGGGACTGTGCCATTGGTTCCATTGCCCCAGCAAAAATACTCACCCAGCAAAAATACTCACCATTGATGTGAAGAAACACTGTGGATCAGTGTTTTAGGACTACACGTGAAGAGGCGAGATGTTTAATCAGTGTTTCAGGATTAGAGGAGAAGAGAGAGGTTTGATCAGTGTTTTAGGACCGGAGGAGAGAGGTTTGATCAGTGTTTTAGGACTAGAGGAGAGGAGAGAGGTTTTATCAGTGTTTTAGGACTACAGCAGAAAGGTTTGATCAGTGTTTTAGGACTACAGGAGAGATGTTTGATCAGTGCTTTAGGACTAGAGGAGAGGAGAGAAGTTTGATCAGTGTTTTAGGTCTAGAGGAGAGAGGTTTAATCAGTGTTTTAGGACTAGAGGAGAGGAGAGAGGTTTAATCAGTGTTTTAGGTCTAGAGGAGAGAGGTTTGAGAGATAATATAGAACCCCCCCCTCCTCCAAAGGGTGAGAGATAATATAGAACCTCCCCCTCCTCCAAAGAGTGAGAGATAATATAGAACCCCCCCTCCAAAGGGTGGGAGTTAATTTAGAACCCCCCCTCCAAAGGGTGAGAGATAATTTAGAACCCCCCCTCTTCCAAAGGGTGAGAGTTAATATAGAACCCCCCCCCCCTCCAAAGGGTGAGAGTTAATATAGAACCCCCTCCCCCATAGGGTGAGAGTTAATATAGAACCCCCTCCCCCATAGGGCGAGTTAATGTAGAATCCCCCCCCCCCCCCCAAAGTTTGATAGTCAGTATAGAACGCCCCCTCCCTTCCTCCAAAAGGTGAACGTTAATATAGAACCCCCCTTCCAAATGGTGAGAGTTAATATAGAACCCCCCCCTCCAAAGTGTGAGAGTTAATATAGAACCCCCCCCAAAAGGTGAGACTTAATATGACCCCCCTTCCCCCCAAAAGGTGATACTTTGCCTGAGGACATCCAGGGCAAAGTGCCGTCTGACTGGAGATCATAACCCCAACAGCTCCTATTAACCTGAACTAATCACTATTACAACAGAAAACCAGCCATAGAGAGGAGAGGGGGAGAAACGCAGTACATTACACCACCTGAACAGAGAGCCCAGGCATGTGTGTAGTCCTCTAGTATGTTCACGTGTAAAGTGGTGTTAAAAATATCCTGACAATGCTACTAGTACAGTACAGTATCCAGCCGCAGCAGGCAACTGGGGTACACCCCTGTCTTGGACATGCAGATCAAATGATCTGGGACCTGAAGATTTACTTTAGCTCCCGAAGCTAATGCCTAGATTGTTGCCCAGCGGGCTAACACAGTCGGTCACGCTATCACCGAATTGGTGCTTCAGCATCACTTCACTGTCCTGAAGTATGTCTGACGAGAGGTTCAGACCTGTCGTTGACCACCTGGACAGGTCTTTCAGTTATTAACCCCTCCCTCCTCCTCCTCTTCCCTCGTTCCCTACTTCCTTTAATACCTAATAGAAAAAGCCATCAGTGTGTTCACCCAAGACGTGACTGTGTCCTGGACAATTCCTTGGGCTGGAGTCAGTCTGCTCTGAGAACCAGAGATGTGTTGCCACAAGCCACACTGCATGGTGTTGTATGATGTCTAACTATCTACTAGTGTTGAAGAATGTTTTCTTGACTTGGTTCCATCAGTCTGACTATTAGAAGGTCATGCTGTGCCATGCCTCTTTTTAATAGTATTCCGCCATTCCATAGACAATGTAATTTGCATTCCAGAACCCGGCAGCGGAATGGAAAACAAAAGAACGCTGGGTGTTTCGAATTTGAATCATCTGGTAATTTTACAGCTCAGAGGCAGAGCTGTGGATTTCACTTAACTTCTGTTCTGATGGTGAAATTATTCGGGGAATTGTTTTCTCCAAATTTGGCAAATGAATGCCATGGACTCTCTTGATTCCTAGGAATAGCATAGCTAGCATTTGACTCATTTTATTCTCTACCCAAGACCTGAAATAGATTATTTTGGAATGCCGTGCTATAATAGCTAACAGGAAAAGACTGAAATAGTACCTGAAAATGTACATAAAGGATAGCACCCTGTACTTCTCTCTTAGCCCCCTCACCCTGTTCTACTCTCTTAGCCCCCTCACCATGTACTTCTCTCTTAGCCCCCTCACCCTGTTCTTCTCTCTTAGTACCCTCACCTTGTTCTTCTCTCTTAGCCCCCTCACCCTGTTCTTCTCTCTTAGTCCCCTCACCTTGTCCTTCTCTCTTAGCCCCCTCACCCTGTTCTTCTCTCTTAGTCCCCTCACCTTGTTCTTCTCTCTTAGTGCCCTCACCTTGTTCTTCTCTCTTAGCCCCCTCACCCTGTTCTACTCTCTTAGCCCCTCACCCTGTTCTTCTCTCTTAGTGCCCTCACCTTGTTCTTCTCTATTAGTGCCCTCACCCTGTTCTTCTCTCTTAGCCCCCTCACCCTGTTCTTCTCTCTTAGTCCCCTCACCTTGTTCTTCTCTCTTAGTTCCCTCACCTTGTTCTTCTCTATTAGCCCCCTCACCCTGTACTTCTCTCTTAGCCCCTCACCCTGTTCTTCTCTCTTAGTCCCCTCACCTTGTTCTTCTCTCTTAGTGCCCTCACCTTGTTCTTCTCTCTTAGTGCCCTCACCCTGTTCTTGTCTCTTAGTGCCCTCACCCTGTTCTTCTCTCTTAGTCCCCTCACCTTGTTCTTCTCTCTTAGTGCCCTCACCCTGTTCTTCTCTCTTAGTCCCCTCACCTTGTTCTTCTCTCTTAGCCCCCTCACCCTGTTCTTCTCTCTTAGTCCCCTCACCTTGTTCTTCTCTCTTAGTGCCCTCACCTTGTTCTTCTCTCTTAGCCCCCTCACCCTGTTCTACTCTCTTAGCCCCTCACCCTGTTCTTCTCTCTTAGTGCCCTCACCTTGTTCTTCTCTCTTAGTGCCCTCACCCTGTTCTTCTCTCTTAGCCCCTCACCCTGTTCTACTCTCTTAGTGCCCTCACCTTGTTCTTCTCTCTTAGTTCCCTCACCTTGTTCTTCTCTCTTAGCCCCCTCACCCTGTACTTCTCTCTTAGTCCCCTCACCTTGTTCTTCTCTCTTAGTGCCCTCACCCTGTTCTTCTCTCTTAGTCCCCTCACCTTGTTCTTCTCTCTTAGCCCCCTCACCCTGTTCTTCTCTCTTAGTGCCCTCACCCTGTTCTTCTCTCTTAGTCCCCTCACCTTGTTCTTCTCTCTTAGTGCCCTCACCCTGTTCTTCTCTCTTAGTGCCCTCACCCTGTTCTTCTCTCTTAGTCCCCTCACCTTGTTCTTCTCTCTTAGCCCGCTCACCCTGTTCTTCTCTCTTAGTCCCCTCACCTTGTTCTTCTCTCTTAGTGCCCTCACCTTGTTCTTCTCTCTTAGCCCCCTCACCCTGTACTTCTCTCTTAGCCCCTCACCCTGTTCTTCTCTCTTAGTGCCCTCACCCTGTTCTTCTCTCTTAGTCCCCTCACCTTGTTCTTCTCTCTTAGCCCCCTCACCCTGTTCTTCTCTCTTAGTCCCCTCACCTTGTTCTTCTCTCTTAGTGCCCTCACCTTGTTCTTCTCTCTTAGCCCCCTCACCCTGTTCTACTCTCTTAGCCCCTCACCCTGTTCTTCTCTCTTAGTGCCCTCACCTTGTTCTTCTCTCTTAGTGCCCTCACCCTGTTCTTCTCTCTTAGCCCCTCACCCTGTTCTACTCTCTTAGTGCCCTCACCTTGTTCTTCTCTCTTAGTTCCCTCACCTTGTTCTTCTCTCTTAGCCCCCTCACCCTGTACTTCTCTCTTAGTCCCCTCACCTTGTTCTTCTCTCTTAGTGCCCTCACCCTGTTCTTCTCTCTTAGTCCCCTCACCTTGTTCTTCTCTCTTAGCCCCCTCACCCTGTTCTTCTCTCTTAGTGCCCTCACCCTGTTCTTCTCTCTTAGTCCCCTCACCTTGTTCTTCTCTCTTAGTGCCCTCACCCTGTTCTTCTCTCTTAGTGCCCTCACCCTGTTCTTCTCTCTTAGTCCCCTCACCTTGTTCTTCTCTCTTAGCCCGCTCACCCTGTTCTTCTCTCTTAGTCCCCTCACCTTGTTCTTCTCTCTTAGTGCCCTCACCTTGTTCTTCTCTCTTAGCCCCCTCACCCTGTACTTCTCTCTTAGCCCCTCACCCTGTTCTTCTCTCTTAGTCCCCTCACCTTGTTCTTCTCTCTTAGTGCCCTCACCTTGTTCTTCTCTCTTAGTCCCCTCACCTTGTTCTTCTCTCTTAGCCCCCTCACCCTGTACTTCTCTCTTAGTCCCCTCACCCTGTTCTTCTCTCTTAGTCCCCTCACCTTGTTCTTCTCTCTTAGCCCCCTCACCCTGTTCTTCTCTCTTAGTCCCCTCACCCTGTTCTTCTCTCTTAGTGCCCTCACCCTGTTCTTCTCTCTTAGTGCCCTCACCCTGTTCTTCTCTCTTAGTCCCCTCACCTTGTTCTTCTCTCTTAGCCCGCTCACCCAGTTCTTCTCTCTTAGTCCCCTCACCTTGTTCTTCTCTCTTAGTGCCCTCACCTTGTTCTTCTCTCTTAGCCCCCTCACCCTGTTCTTCTCCCTTATAAGGACATCCATAAAGGTCACCTACCTAGCCCACATTCCCAGCATAGCTCTCTGCCGTGGATAAATATACCAGGAGATACGTCTCTCCGTTTCCACACACCTCCCCCAGTCTAAATGCTATCGGGGTGGACATGAAGTCCCTCTGATTATCCACTTTACTCAACACAATAGAGTGTGCATCCCAAATGGGATCCTACTCCCTACATAGTGCACTGCTGTTGACCATAACTCTATATGTACACTGTATTGGGAATGAGGTGGCATTTGGGATACATCCATGATATCAAGGATGTCTGATAGAGTGTATAAAAGACCTGTCAGAATCAGTGGGGTTGTTCCCCCTACGCATTTGGAGTCGTTTCAAGGAACAGTCTTCCAATGTCTCTTCTGCTACTTAATATCGCCCCTGGGCTTGATACCTGCATAGGTCTGAGAGAGGAGAGAGGAGGGGGGAGAGAGGAGAGAGAGAGGAGAGAGAGAGAGAGAGAGAGAGAGAGAGAGAGAGAGAGAGAGAGAGAGAGAGAGAGAGAGAGAGAGAGAGAGAGAGAGAGAGAGAGAGAGAGAGAGAGAGAGAGAGAGAGAGAGAGAGAGAGAGAGAGAGAGAGAGAGAGAGAGAGAGGCAGTCTAGCTGTCTAGACATGTACAGCCACAAACTGCATGAACCTCAGATCAGGAAGAAACACATAATTATGTTTGTTGGAGGCGTGTTTCTCAGTGCCAACGGGGTGTATACTAGGACCAGTGGAGGCAGCTGAGGGGAGAACGGCTCATAATAATGCCCAGAAAGGTGCAAATGGAATCAAACACATGGAAACCATGTTTTATATGTATTGGATACCATTCAACTGATTTCACCAGCCCGTCCTCCCCAATGAAGGTACCACCAACCTCCTGTGACTAGGACACCTCAGTCACAGACAGAAACAGGCTCCCATTTCATCTAGACCTCCAGGTGTTGACATTTCACATGGCAGGGGCGGGGTAGGAGATCTGCTTTGATATTGCAGATAGATTGTAGGTTCTAACAAAGTCATTGTTTGCTTAATTTCCAATCCCCCTTATTTATTTATTCATGTATTTTTCTATGTACTTCTTCCATCTACCCTACAATCCCTACCCTTATTGGAGTAAACTAACGGACAACAACATGTCTACGGCTCCTTACAGCTATTTACACTCACATCGACAGTAACCTCTAGTTACATAATTATACATATATTCCTAATTTCAAGTGCTGGATTTTCTTCCACAGCTTTCAGTCCACCACTCATTCTGATCTGAACCTCCGATGTCCACAGATTAATCCATCATTCACAGATTAACCCATTAACCCATCATTCCCAGATTAAACCATCATTCCCAGATTAACCCATTAACCCATCATTCCCAGATTAACCCATCATTCCCAGTTTAACCCATTAACCCATCATTCCCAGATTAACCCATCATTCCCAGATTAACCCATCATTCCCAGATTAACCCATCATTCCCAGATTAAACCATCATTCCCAGTTTAACCCATTAACCCATCATTCCCAGATTAACCCATCATTCCCAGATTAACCCATCATTCCCAGATTAATCCATCATTCCCAGATTAACCCATCATTCCCAGATTAACCCATTAACCCATCATTCCCAGATTAATCCATCATTCCCAGATTAACCCATTAACCCATCATTCCCAGATTAATCCATCATTCCCAGATTAATCCATCATTCCCAGATTAATCCATCATTCCCAGATTAACCCATCATTCCCAGATTAACCCATTAACCCATCATTCCCAGATTAATCCATCATTCCCAGATTAATCCATCATTCCCAGATTAACCCATCATTCCCAGATTAAACCATCATTCCCAGTTTAACCCATTAACCCATCATTCCCAGATTAACCCATCATTCCCAGATTAACCCATCATTCCCAGATTAATCCATCATTCCCAGATTAACCCATCATTCCCAGATTAACCCATTAACCCATCATTCCCAGATTAATCCATCATTCCCAGATTAACCCATTAACCCATCATTCCCAGATTAATCCATCATTCCCAGATTAATCCATCATTCCCAGATTAATCCATCATTCCCAGATTAACCCATCATTCCCAGATTAACCCATTAACCCATCATTCCCAGATTAATCCATCATTCCCAGATTAATCCATCATTCCCAGATTAATCCATCATTCCCAGATTAACCCATTAACCCATCATTCCCAGATTAACCCATCATTCCCAGATTAACCCATCATTCCCAGATTAATCTATCATTCCCAGATTAACCCATTAACCCATCATTCCCAGATTAACCCATCATTCCCAGATTAATCCATCATTCCCAGATGAATCCATCATTCCCAGATTAACCCATTAACCCATCATTCCCAGATTAACCCATCATTCCCAGATTAACCCATCATTCCCAGATTAATCCATCATTCCCAGATTAATCCATCATTCCCAGATTAACCCATTAACCCATCATTCCCAGATTAACCCATCATTCCCAGATTAACCCATCATTCCCAGATTAATCCATCATTCCCAGATTAATCCATCATTCCCAGATTAACCCATTAACCCATCATTCCCAGATTAATCCATCATTCCCAGATTAACCCATTAACCCATCATTCCCAGATTAACCCATCATTCCCAGATTAACCCATTAACCCATCATTCCCAGATTAACCCATCATTCCCAGATTAATCCATCATTCCCAGATTAATCCATCATTCCCAGATTAACCCATTAACCCATCATTCCCAGATTAACCCATCATTCCCAGATTAACCCATCATTCCCAGATTAACCCATCATTCCCAGATTAATCCATCATTCCCAGATTAACCCATTAACCCATCATTCCCAGATTAACCCATTAACCCATCATTCACAGATTAACCCATTAACCCATCATTCCCAGATTAATCCATCATTCCCAGATTAATCCATCATTCCCAGATTAACCCATCATTCCCAGATTAACCCATCATTCCCAGATTAATCCATCATTCCCAGATTAACCCATTAACCCATCATTCCCAGATTAACCCATCATTCCCAGATTAACCCATCATTCCCAGATTAACCCATCATTCCCAGATTAACCCATCATTCCCAGATTAACCCATTAACCCATCATTCACAGATTAACCCATCATTCCCAGATTAACCCATCATTCCCAGATTAACCCATCATTCCCAGATTAACCCATCATTCCCAGATTAACCCATCATTCCCAGATTAACCCATCATTCCCAGATTAAACCATCATTCCCAGATTAACCCATCATTCCCAGATTAACCCATCATTCCCAGATTAACCCATCATTCCAAGATTAACCCATCATTACCAGATTAACCCATTTTCCCAGATTAACCCATCATTCCCAGATTAACCCATCATTCCCAGATTAACCCATCATTCCCAGATTAAACCATCATTCCCAGATTAACCCATCATTTCCAGATTAACCCATCATTCCCAGATTAACCCATCATTCCCAGTATAATGCCATTTTGCTGTTTCCTTTTGCAATACCTCCCTCTATTTTACTGGGATGTCATACGAGGATCCCAAACCTCCCCATTTGTAACATTTCTTCTGATATTGCACTATAAATAAATACTTTACCCGAAAGTAGAATGATATTTCCCATTGACTGATCGTTGTTTACAACATACGCTGAGTATAACAAATATTAGGTACACCTTCCCTAATATTTAGTTGCATGGAAAGAGCAGGTGTTCTTAATGTTTTGTACACTCAGTGCATTCAGTGATTTTACAGGTAGGTAATGCAACACACTCCAGCCCAGTACTTTAAGGGTGAAGCTAGCTATACCTCAGATGTCTATAATATGCTAAACTTGACTCTAGGTGTTTTTTTTTCTGCTTGGTTAGATGAAGCAGTAGTCATGGCCTCAGGGTTGTTGTGCTGTATCTCAGCTCTGCACCGCATGCCTTGTTCCTGAGCGACACTGGGCCTTTCACCAGGTATTTAGTGCCTGAGTGAACCTCTATGGAGGCTGGTCTGCTATTCTGCTGATCACTTGCTCATAGAGGAATCCTATTGTAGGGTGAATACACCATAGAACCTGTCTGTTATTTCACGTTAATGGCCGGGTTAAAATGGCACCAGCACAGTAGGGTCAAAAAGTGGAAGTTCATGTTGAGTTTATGTTCTTGATTAATAGTCTGATGTTAGATTGGCATCTATAGCTAAATGTTTTCAGGGTCATTTTGTTTGAAGAGGGACATGTTGTGTTTACTCAAATCATCTGAAAAACAGCTATTGAAAAAAAGTCTGTTGTAGAAATATTCACCCTTATGTCAATTTGTTTGGAAAGTGTAACGGATGTGAAACGGCTAGCTAGTTAGCGGTGGTGCGCGCTAAATAGCGTTTCAATCAGTGACGTCACTTGCTCTGAGACCTTGAAGTAGTAGTTCCCCTTGCTCTGCAAGGGCCGTGGCTTTTGTGGAGCGATGGGTAACGATGCTTCGAGGGTGACTGTTGTTGATGTGTGCAGAGGGTCCCTGGTTCAAAGCCCGGGTATGGGCGAGGGGACGGTCTAAAGTTATACTGTTGCAAATTTGTGGTTATGTCATTTCCCCATGCCATTTGACTTTATTTTCTAAACTAAAATAGTTAACTTAATTTTACAAAAATAAAATTGGTTATGCAATGTTGAAAATCCATGAACAAGACCAGCTTTAATTTAAATACAAAAAAAAAACGTATTTTTGAATAAATATGGAATTGTTTAAAGATGCACTATGCAGAAATCCCTGTGCCATTCTAATAGTTTGCCTAATTTTAGTTAATGTGTCTAAACAAGCAAGTATAGTGTAGAGAATCATTGTACCTATCATTGACCATCATTGACCCTATCAGCCCTCTGATTCTGTTACAGACTGGACCACATCTCTGTACCCTATCAGCCCTCTGATTCTGTTACAGACTGGACCACATCTCTGGACCCTATCAGCCCTCTGATTCTGTTACAGACTGGACCACATCTCTGAACCGTAAGAGACTCAGAGGGCTGATAGGGTACAGAGATGTGGTCCAGTCTGTAACAGAATCAGAGGGCTGATAGGGTCCAGAGATGTGGTCCAGTTTGTAACAGAATCAGAGGGCTGATAGGGTACAGAGATGTGGTCCAGTCTGTAACAGAATCAGAGGGCTGATAGGGTCCAGAGATGTGGTCCAGTTTGTAACAGAATCAGAGGGCTGATAGGGTCCAGACATGTGGTCCAGTCTATAACAGACTCTGAGGGCTGATAGGGTCCAGAGATGTGGTCCAGTCTGTAACAGACTCAGAGGGCTGATAGGGTTCAGAGATGTGGTCCAGTCTGTAACAGAATCAGAGGGCTGATAGGGTTCAGAGATGTGGTCCAGTCTGTAACAGAATCAGAGGGCTGATAGGGTCCAGAGATGTGGTCCAGTCTGTAACAGACTCAGAGGGCTGATACAGTCCAGACATGTGGTCCAGTCTATAACAGACTCTGAGGGCTGATAGGGTACAGTATGGCTCTAAGTGTTACTTGGTGCCACTTGCCTTAGTCCCAAACACAAGTCACAACCTTTAACAGTCATCCCAGATTAACATAATCTAAATCCTTCCCATCTTTGACATATTACTGGACCTGACATTTTTACAGTCTGCTGGAGAAGAAAAAACCCCAAATCAAAATCCAAACTAAAACCCTCCTTTGTTGGGATCAAAGGGCTTTGAAGTTTCACAGAGAACCCTGAATTGTCTCATTTCATTTTTAATCGCTCAGCCCCCAGTTTGTTGAGGTAATTTCAACCAGTAATTTCAACCACTGGATTGTTGAAATTAACAATCACTTTCTTACCAAGTCCATGCCTTCATCAATAATTTTAGAATTGGGAGCTCAACCTGAACCTAAGTACATTATTTACCTTCAGATGTGAATGTACCAAACCAGTTGTCGTGATAAAAGTTGTTGTTGTTGTTGTTGTGCACTCTCCTAAAACAATAGCATGGCATTTTGTCACTGTAATAGCTACTGTAAATTGGACAGTGCAGTTAGATTAACAAGAATGTAAGCTTTCTGACCATATAAGACAGGTCTATGTCCTGGGAACTGTTATTGTTACTCACAACGTCATGCTAATCACATTAGCGCACGTTAGCTCAACCAACTCATGGGGGGAGGCACCGATCCCGTAGAGGTTAATAAATGTTGTTTTGTAATCGACTAAAACAAGCTGATAACAAGAAAATTGTGTTTGGAAAAAAAAGGGACATTTTTTTGCAGTCAGCCAATGGGATAACCTAGGTAACCACAGGTTGTTTTTCCCCACAGGCATCTGGGGACGCGACGTTCTGTCTAATACCGACTGGGGCTTTCTGCTACAGCCTGTATTTACGACCCCAACTGTCAGGGGAGCAGCGGAACCCGGCAGAACTTGGCCCGGTTCCAATGTGTAACTGCTCAGAGTTCCAATGTGTAACTGCTCAGAGTTCCAATGTGTAACTGCTCAGATTTCCAATGTGTAACTGCTCAGAGTTCCAATGTGTAACTGCTCAGAGTTCCAATGTGTAACTGCTCAGAGTTCCAATGTGTAACTGCTCAGAGTTCCAATGTGTAACTGCTCAGAGTTCCAATGTGTAACTGCTCAGAGTTCCAATGTGTAACTGCTCAGAGTTCCAATGTGTAACTGCTCAGAGTTCCAATGTGTAACTGCTCAGATTTCCAATGTGTAACTGCTCAGAGTTCCAATGTGTAACTGCTCAGAGTTCCAATGTGTAACTGCTCAGAGTTCCAATGTGTAACTGCTCAGAGTTCCAATGTGTAACTGCTCAGAGTTCCAATGTGTAACTGCTCAGAGTTCCAATGTGTAACTGCTCAGAGTTCAAATGTATAACTACCATTCAGTGATGTTGTAGGCTACTACAGTAGACTTCCCGTGGGAAGAGGGTAGCAGATATTGTGGCATCGGTCATTGAAGATGTTTCTCCAGTTAGTCATTGTGTAACGTAGACTAGAGCGAGACATGAGAAATACAGAGACCGAGGAGTTGGGATTCAGAGGGAGATACAAGTGATTACAGCAGGGAATAATGATTGCTTTTGAGACCTTACTTCTGGTACTTTTCAAGAATCCACTGTGAAGGGTATACAAGAACGACTGCCAAGCATATCTATCTATTCTCTTTGAAGATATTGACACTGCCTCACTGAGACAAACCCAGAGCCAACACAAACTTTCCTCCAACGGCCTGTTTGTCGTGGCTACGGCGTGTCATGGCAGCTAGCCAACCCTGGACTGCTCTGTCCTCTGGTATCCTATCTGCAGCCTGCACGATAGGAGAGCACACACTGTCAAAACACTATCTTTCCGTGGCTGTACAGCCATTGGTAGTTTAAATAATTCCCCTGACTCACTTCCTAGGGGAAAACACAGGGGTTACTAGTAGATAAGATATGCGTCCCAAATGGCGCCCCATTCCCTATGTAGTGCACTACTTTTGACCAGAGTCTTATGGACCCTGGTCAAACGTAGTGCCCTATAAAGGGAATAGCGTGCCATTTGGGATGCGGAGAACTTACCCCGGGTAAAATAGTCGCCCAGAGAGACAGTTCTTGACGTATTGATGTAGGGGGATGTCTGGTAATGTGTACTTGATGTAGGGGGATGTCTGGTAACTTGTACTTGATGTAGGGGGGGGGGGGGTGTGGTAACTTGTACTTGATGTAGGGGGGGGGGGGTGTGGTAACTTGTACTTGATGTAGGGGGATGTCTGGTAACTTGTACTTGATGTGGGGGGGGGGGTGTGGTAACTTGTACTTGATGTAGGGGGGGGATGTCTGGTAACTTGTACTTGATGTAGGGGGGGGATGTCTTGTAACTTGTACTTGATGTAGGGGGGGGGTGTGGTAACTTGTGCTTGATGTAGGGGGGGGATGTCTGGTAACTTGTACTTGATGTAGGGGGGGGATGTCTGGTAACTTGTACTTGATGTAGGGGGGGGGTGTGGTAACTTGTGCTTGATGTAGGGGGGGGGGGGTGTGGTAACTTGTACTTGATATAGGGGGATGTCTGGTAACTTGTACTTGATGTAGGGGGGGGGGGTGTGGTAACTTGTACTTGATGTAGGGGGGGATGTCTGGTAACTTGTACTTGATGTAGGGGGGGGTGTGTGGTAACTTGTACTTGATGTAGGGGGGGATGTCTGGTAACTTGTACTTGATGTAGGGGGGGGGGGGGGGGTGTGGTAACTTGTACTTGATGTAGGGGGGGGGGTGTGGTAACTTGTACTTGATGTAGGGGGGGGGGGGGTGTGGTAACTTGTACTTGATGTAGGGTGGGGGATGTCTGGTAACTTGTACTTGATGTAGGGGGGGGGTGTGGTAACTTGTACTTGATGTAGGGGGGGATGTCTGGTAACTTGTACTTGATGTAGGGGCGGGTGTGGGAACTTGTACTTGATGTAGGGGGGGGGGTGTGGTAACTTGTACTTGATGTAGGGGGGGGGGTGTCTGGTAACTTGTACTTGATGTAGGGGGGGGGGGTGTGGTAACTTGTACTTGATGTAGGGGGGATGTCTGGTAACTTGTACTTGATGTAGGGGGGGGGATGTCTGGTAACTTGTACTTGATGTAGGGGGGGGGGGTGGTAACTTGTACTTGATGTAGGGGGGGATGTCTGGTAACTTGTACTTGATGTAGGGGGGGGTGTGTGGTAACTTGTACTTGATGTAGGGGGGGATGTCTGGTAACTTGTACTTGATGTAGGGGGGGGGGGGGGGGGTGTGGTAACTTGTACTTGATGTAGGGGGGGGGGTGTGGTAACTTGTACTTGATGTAGGGGGGGGGGGGTGTGGTAACTTGTACTTGATGTAGGGTGGGGGATGTCTGGTAACTTGTACTTGATGTAGGGGGGGGGTGTGGTAACTTGTACTTGATGTAGGGGGGGATGTCTGGTAACTTGTACTTGATGTAGGGGCGGGTGTGGGAACTTGTACTTGATGTAGGGGGGGGGGTGTGGTAACTTGTACTTGATGTAGGGGGGGGGGTGTCTGGTAACTTGTACTTGATGTAGGGGGGGGGGGTGTGGTAACTTGTACTTGATGTAGGGGGGATGTCTGGTAACTTGTACTTGATGTAGGGGGGGGATGTCTGGTAACTTGTACTTGATGTAGGGGGGGGGGGTGGTAACTTGTACTTGATGTAGGGGGGGGTGTGGTAACTTGTACTTGATGTAGGGGGATGTGTGGGAACTTGTACTTGATGTAGGGGGGGGGGGTAACTTGTGCTTGATGTAGGGGGATGTCTGGTAACTTGTACTTGATGTAGGGGGGGCGTGTGGTGACTTGTGCTTGATGTAGGGGGGGGGGGGGTGTGTGGTAACTTGTACTTGATGTAGGGGGGTGTGGTAACTTGTACTTGATGTAGGGGGATGTCTGGTAACTTGTACTTGATGTAGGGGGATGTCTGGTAACTTGTACTTGATGTAGGGGGGGCGTGTGGTGACTTGTGCTTGATGTAGGGGGGGGATGTGTGGTAACTTGTACTTGATGTACGGGGGGGGATGTGTGGTAACTTGTACTTGATGTAGGGGGGGGGGTGTGGTGACTTGTGCTTGATGTAGGGGGGGGATGTGTGGTAACTTGTACTTGATGTAGGGGGGGTGTGGTGACTTGTGCTTGATGTAGGGTGGATGTGTGGTAACTTGTGCTTGATGTAGGGGGGATGTGTGGTAACTTGTACTTGATGTAGGGGGGGGGGGGGTGTGGTGACTTGTGCTTGATGTAAGGGGATTTCTGGTAACTTGTGCTTGATGTAGGGGGGGTGTGGTGACTTGTGCTTGATGTAGGGGGGGATGTGTGGTAACTTGTAATTGATGTAGGGGGATGTGTGGTAACTTGTACTTGATGTAGGGGGATGTGTGGTAACTTGTACTTGATGTAGGGGGATGTCTGGTAACTTGTACTTGATGTAGGGGGGGGGGGTGTGGTGACTTGTGCTTGATGGAGGGGGGGGGGGGGGGTGGTAAATTGTACTTGATGTAGGGGGATGTGTGGTAACTTGTACTTGATGTAGGGGGATGTGTGGTAACTTGTACTTGATGTAGGGGGGGGGGTGTGGTAACTTGTACTTGATGTAGGGTGGGGGATGTCTGGTAACTTGTACTTGATGTAGGGGGGGGGTGTGGTAACTTGTACTTGATGTAGGGGGGGATGTCTGGTAACTTGTACTTGATGTAGGGGCGGGTGTGGGAACTTGTACTTGATGTAGGGGGGGGGGGGTGTGGTAACTTGTACTTGATGTAGGGGGGGGGATGTCTGGTAACTTGTACTTGATGTAGGGGGGGGGGGTGTGGTAACTTGTACTTGATGTAGGGGGGATGTCTGGTAACTTGTACTTGATGTAGGGGGGGGGATGTCTGGTAACTTGTACTTGATGTAGGGGGGGGGGGGTGGTAACTTGTACTTGATGTAGGGGGGGGTGTGGTAACTTGTACTTGATGTAGGGGGATGTGTGGGAACTTGTACTTGATGTAGGGGGGGGGGGGTAACTTGTGCTTGATGTAGGGGGATGTCTGGTAACTTGTACTTGATGTAGGGGGGGCGTGTGGTGACTTGTGCTTGATGTAGGGGGGGGGGGGTGTGTGGTAACTTGTACTTGATGTAGGGGGGGGGTGTGGTAACTTGTACTTGATGTAGGGGGATGTCTGGTAACTTGTACTTGATGTAGGGGGATGTCTGGTAACTTGTACTTGATGTAGGGGGGGCGTGTGGTGACTTGTGCTTGATGTAGGGGGGGGATGTGTGGTAACTTGTACTTGATGTACGGGGGGGGATGTGTGGTAACTTGTACTTGATGTAGGGGGGGGGGTGTGGTGACTTGTGCTTGATGTAGGGGGGGGATGTGTGGTAACTTGTACTTGATGTAGGGGGGGTGTGGTGACTTGTGCTTGATGTAGGGGGGATGTGTGGTAACTTGTGCTTGATGTAGGGGGGATGTGTGGTAACTTGTACTTGATGTAGGGGGGGGGGGGGGGGGGGGGTGTGGTGACTTGTGCTTGATGTAAGGGGATTTCTGGTAACTTGTGCTTGATGTAGGGGGGGTGTGGTGACTTGTGCTTGATGTAGGGGGGGATGTGTGGTAACTTGTAATTGATGTAGGGGGATGTGTGGTAACTTGTACTTGATGTAGGGGGATGTGTGGTAACTTGTACTTGATGTAGGGGGATGTCTGGTAACTTGTACTTGATGTAGGGGGGGGGGGGTGGTGACTTGTGCTTGATGGAGGGGGGGGGGTGGTAAATTGTACTTGATGTAGGGGGATGTGTGGTAACTTGTACTTGATGTAGGGGGATGTGTGGTAACTTGTACTTGATGTAGGGGGGATGTGTGGTAACTTGTACTTGATGTAGGGGGGGGATGTGTGGTAACTTGTACTTGATGTAGGTGGGGATGAGGGGGTGTGTGTCTTTTTGCCAGTAACGGCTGGTGTGCGATGTCTAAAATTAAAGAAGTCTCGAGGTATTGCTCACCTTAGGTAGAGTACCTTATGATAAGCTGTAGACCACACTATCTACCAAGAGAGTTCTCATCTATATTATTCATAGCCGTCTATTTACCAACACAGAACGAAGCTGGCACTAAGGCCGCACTCAACCAACTCTATAAGGCCATAAGCAAACAAAAAAATGCTTACCCAGAAGCAGCGCTCCTAGTGGCCGGGGACTTTAATGCAGGCAAACTTAAATCAGTTTTACCAAATTTTACCAGCATGCCACAGAGGGGAAAAAAATTCTGGACCACCTTTACTCCACATACAGAGACGCATACAACGCTCTCCCCCGCCCACTATTTTGCAAATCTGACCATAATTCTATCCTCCAGATTCCTGCTTACAAGCAAAAACTAAAGCAGGAAGTACCAGTGACTCGCTCAATACGGAGGTGGTCAGATGACGCGGATGCTACAGTACAGGACTGTTTTGTTAACACAGACTGGAATATGTTCCGGGATTCATCCAATGGCATTGAGGAGTATACCACCTCAGTCATCGGCTTCATCAATAAGTGCATTAAACGAGGTCATCCCACAGTGACCGTACATACATATCCCAACCAGAAGCCATGAATTACAGGCAACATCCACATCGAGCTATAGACTAGAGCTGCCACATTCAAGGAGCGGGACACTAATCCGGACGCCTATAAGAAATCCCGCTATGCCCTCAGACGAACCATCAAACAAGCAAAGAGTCAATACAAGATTAAGATTTAATCCTACTACACCGGCTCTGACGCTCGTCGGATGTGGCAGGGCTTGAAAACTATTATGGACTACAAAGGGAAAACCAGACGCGAGCTGCCCAGTGACACAAGCCTACGAGATGAGCTAAATGCCTTTTATGTTCGCTTCGAGGCAAGCAACACTGAAGCATGCACGAGAGCACCAGCTGTTCTGGATGACTGTGTGATAAAGCTTTCGGTAGCCAAAGTGAGCAAGACCTTTAAACAGGTCAACATTCACAAAGCCATGGGGCCAAATGGATTACCAGGACGTGTGCTCAAAGCATGCGCGGACCAACTGTTAAGTGTCTCCACTGACATTTTCAACCTCTCCCTGACTGAGTCTGTAATACCTGCATGTTTCAAGCAGACCACCATAGTCCCTGTGCCCAAGGAAGCGAAGGTAACCTGCCTAAATGATTACCGCCCCGTAGCACTCACGTCTGTAGACATGAAGTGCTTTGAAAGGCTTGTCATGGCTCACATCAACAGCATCCCCCCAGATACCCTAGACCCACTCCAATTCGTATAACAACCCAACAGATTCACAGATGACGCAATCTCACTCCACACTGCCCTTTCCCACCTGGACAGGAGGAACAGCTATGTGAGAATGCTGTTCATTGACTACAGCTCAGAGTTCAACACCATAATACCCACAAAACTCATCACTATGCTAAGGACCCTGGGACTAAACACCTCCCTCTGCAACTGGATCCTGGACTTCCTAACGGGCTGCCTCCCAAGTGGTAAGGGTAGGCAACAACACGTTTGCTACGTTGATCCTCAACACAGGGGCCCCTTAGGGGTGTGTACTTAGCCCCTCCTGTACTCCCTGTTCACCCACAACTGTGTGGCAAACATGACTCCAACACCATCATTAAGTTTGCTGATGACACAACAGTGGTAGGCCTGATCACCGACAACGACGAGACATCCTATATGGAGGAGGTCAGAGAACTCGCAGTGTGGTGCCAGGACAGCAACATCTCCCTCAATGTGAGCAAGACAAAGGCGCCGATCGTGGACTACAGGAAAAGGCTGGCCGAACAGGCCCCCATTAACATCAACGGGGCTGCAGTGGAGCGGGTCAAGAGTTTCAAGTTCCTTGGTGTCCACATCACCAACGATCTATCATGGTCCAAACACACCAAGACAGTCGTGAAGAGGGCATGACAAAACTATTTCCCCCTCAGGAGACTGAAAAGATTTGGCATGGGTCCCCAGATCCTCAAAAAGTTCTACAGCTGCACCATCGAGAGCATCCTGACCGGTTGCATCACCGCCTGGTATGGCAACTGCTCAGCATCCGACCATAAGGCGCTACAGAGGGTAGTGCGTACGGCCCAGTACATCACTGGGGCCAAGCTTCCTCCAATCCAAGACCTATATAATAGGCGTCAGAGGAAAGCCCATAAAATTGTCAGAGACTCCAGCCACTCAAATCATAGCACCACACTGCTACCTCACGGCAAGCGGTACCGGCGTGCCAAGTCTAGGACTAAAAGGCTCCTTAACAGCTTCTACCCTCAAGCCATGAGACTGCTGAACAATTAATCAAATGGCCACCGGACTATTACATTAACCCCAATATGACCCCAATATGACCAATATACCACAGCTAAAGGCTGTTCTTAGCCATGACGCAACACGGAGTGCTTGGATACAACACTTAGCTGTGGTACAGTATATTGTACGCACACACGATCTCACGCTCGGCTGTAGTGGGGAGATTCAGAGTGTTGTTGAATCAAGCCCAACATTAGACACTACATAGAGCCTCAAAGATGCTACATAGAGCCTCAAAGACGCTACATAGAGCCTCAGACGCTACATAGAGCCTCAAAGACGCTACATAGAGCCTCAAAGATGCTACATAGAGCCTCAGACGCTACATAGAGCCTCAAAGACGCTACATAGAGCCTCAAAGACGCTACATAGAGCCTCAAAGACGCTACATAGAGCCTCAAAGACACTACATAGAGCCTCAAATACGCTACATAGAGCCTCAAAGACTTCTGAAGGTAATTGATTGCACCAGATCTTATTTAGGGGCTTCATAGCAAAGGGGGTGAATGCATATGCACCACTTTTCCATTTTTTATTTTTTTTAAAAAGTAATTTTTTTATTTTGACTATTTTGTGTATGTCCATTACATGAAATCAATTTAAATGACAGGTTGTAATGCAACAAAATAGGAAAAACGCCAAGCGGGATGAATACTTTTGCAAGGCTCTGTATACCACGGCTAACGGCTGTTCTTAGCCATGACGCAACGCGGAGTGCCTGGATACAGCCCTTAGCCATAGTACATTGGCCATATACCACAAACCCCTGAGGTGCATTATTGCTATTATAAACTGGATGCCAACGTAATTAGAGCAGTAAACGCTAAATGTTTTGTCATACCCGTGGTATACAGTCTGATATACCACAGCTGTCAGCCAATCAGCATTCAGGGCTCAAACCACACAGTTTATAATGTCATTTATACCATGCAAATTAGTGATGTATGTTTTCTTGAGTGTGTTACCGTCACTTCATCACACGTTTGATACAAGGCTTTGTCTTTACAGCCACACTGTGACTTCAGTTACACACGTTCAGTTTAAATCTTATTCTGGACAGTTCAAATGCTACAGTGTAATCTCCCTTTTTTTTTACTTCCTGAAAGTCCCTCAGAACTTGGCATGAAACTCAACAGGCTGAACTTCTAAACGTCCAGGGTTGCATAACTTGTCTGTTTAAAAAAATAATTACTGAGTGACTGTTGCCATGACAACTGGAGAAAAACAACATTATTTTCGTAAGACACTCACTCTTTGTGGCCAATCAAATTGAACCTTTTCTCCACATTGATCTTTGGGAGATGGATGCAAAATAATCACTCTTTATGGGAGCCAGGCCTTGGCTCAACAGCAGCTAGCAGAATCCGGGATGGAAATGTCTCGAAATGCATCCCAAATGTCACCCTATTCCCTTTATAGTGCACTACACTAAATTAGTGCACTATAATGGGAATATGGTGCCATTTTGGACTCAGACTTACTGTCTAAAAGGAGGTTTTACAGCCTCAGCTGGAGGCACAGGGTCATGTTTGTGTGGGTATCAACAGGATTTACGGCACAATAGCAGTCAAATAACTCTCCCCCTTTGATCCAGCAGTGTGACACAGGGTTTGTTGAACTGAAAGGAGATATTTTTGGGGTAGTTTGTTTTCAGTATTATGGATATTTTATTGTTGACCCTTCAAAAGATGGCCCTTAAAATAGCAACAAAAGAGCACCCAAGGACATGCAAATGCTCCTTAGCTTGGTGTGAATTAATGTCAGTGAATCAAAAGTCTGAGCTAAGACCTTTTTTTTCAGTATTATGGACCCTTAAAATAGCTACACAAGAGCACCCAAGGACACCCTGCCTGGTAGGTTTGAAGCCATTTCTCTGAAATCAGTGACGTATGAAATGTGAAATTAATCACACAATTGTTTGCCTGTATAAAGATTGAATACATGACATAAATACTTTTTATATTAACCAATGCAAGCACAGGGAAATTGTATCAATAACAATCACAGCAATATTGACTTCATAGAGTTCTAAATTTGATGTATGACAAATCTAAAATCCAACAAACAAGAACATATCATGAAAACATGGAAATAAAGACCAGCCATGTTTATTATCATGGGTGACTTTAACATTGTTTCCCTGGCCATTGGACCACAAGTATAAACTAACTCAGTTATTCTCTGTCGTACATTCTTCAAATTTGTTTGTTTTATTAGGAAGGAATTTCAATCCCTTTCTTCAAATTCATGCTTTAAATTGTATTTTCAGAGCCCGCAGAAACAAAAGAATATGATTGACTTTAAACTTGGACTGGAACAATTGGTTAATAAAGTGACACGGTCAAACTCTTGACATACCAGGGCACTATGATGACGCATTTGGATTCGCTGAAGGTTGAAATGTTGCCCTGTTAATATTGTTTGCGTTGTTTTAATCTGTGTAATTTCCATGGAGATAAAAAAATAAATAAACCATAATCTAGCTGGGGAAAACCTTAGCTGGGATAGCGTGACATTGTAGCGATAAAATACGAGGCTAGATTACAAAACATGTCATAGTACTATTTGGGAAAACAAGGCAATGTTTGGCATTTGTCATGAGAATTATGCTTGTGCAAGTATTTTTTGGGGATGTTGATGCAGATTCGCTTATTAACATGAGGCACCATTAAATACAGTAGGAGCAGCTGTAGTTAAGTAGCTAACTTCCTTTCTCATCCAAGACACAAGAGTTACTAATCAAGAGACATGTCAGCAGTTAAGTAGCTAACTTCCTGCTCATCTAAGACACAAGGCACTAATAAAGAGACACGCCTACAGTTTAGTAGCCAACTTCCTGCTCATCCAATACACAAGGCACTAATAAAGAGACACGCCTACAGTTTAGTAGCCAACTTCCTGCTCATCCAAGACACAAGGCACTAATAAAGAGACACGCCTACAGTTTAGTAGCCAACTTCCTGCTCATCCAACATATAAACTATACACAGCCTCCTCCATTATCAACAAAATGACTTAATTCTACTCTTTACATCCGCATTGATTGTGGTCAGCTGGGTCTCTGTGCCTGGACCTCAATTAGTCTATTGACTCAGCTCGGGCCAAGAGAGGGTCAATGTGATACAGTAATGCAGTCACTGGTAAAACTTTGGACACAAGGTACTTCACATTCAGAGCTTGGCAGTAATGATGTCTTCTCTGCGAAGGAGAAAAAAGCAAACAATATTGTTTGCTCACGGACCATGACTCTTGCTCACACTGCCTAAATAGCTCTCTTTCAACCTTCTTTCAACCTTCTTTCATTCCTCCTTGGCATCCCCCTTTCATCTCCACAGCTCTGGAAGAGAGGAGAGAGGAAAAACAACCCCACACATCCAGGTGTTTCTCTGGTTTCGATACAACCCGCAGAAATCATCAGATAGGAGCCTCATCTAGTCGTCTATACAGCTCTCATCCATCTGCTGAACGCTCTTTCTTGTTTTGGGTTGGGGCTAGAAGAAGCCTTCTCCATTGATAAACCATCACTGTAATGCCAGAGGAATGCATGTTGACACTGAACAGAGGAAAACTAAGCTCTGTTGGGATAGAGTTATAATTATGAACACAGTCTTAAGTCATTAGGTTACCCATTTGAATCTGTTGGGGATGTTGATGTAAAAATGAATGAATTTTCAAATATTGCAAATAGTAGGTATTCTTAACGGCATCTATAGGTGTGATTATTTCACTGAAGCTTACATTTCTGAACACGATGCTGGTAGCCTGTAGTGGGTTTTATCTAACAGCTTTAGATTCACTCTCATTTTCTCCATATTTGTTTATGCTTATCCATGGGAATACAGAATCTGTCACGATGGTCGTCAGGGTGGAAACGACCGGACCAAGGTGCAGCATGGTGAGCGTACATTTCTTTTTATTTAGAAATGTCACCAACAAAACAAAGAATAAGGACACGACTGTGACGCTTACAATAATACCACAAACAAAGACAACTACCCACAAATACAAAAGGAAAAAAGGCTGCCTAAGTATGATTCCCAATCAGAGACAACGATAGACAGCTGTCCCTGATTGAGAACTGATTGAGAACCAAAACATAGAAACAAAGAAACTAGAATGCCCACCCTAGTCACACCCTGGCCTAACCAACATAGAGAATAAAAGCCTCTCCATGGCTAGGGCGTGACAGAATCCTTATCCATCTGGAATCTTCATTCTTTTAGAGTCCTTATCCTTCTATAATCATTATCCTTCTAGAATCATTATCCTTCTAGAATCCTTATCCCTGGTGCTGAGACTGTAAACCTAAAGACATTGTGGCCTGGAAGCCAAATAGAAAATCAAATCTCAAATTTCAGTAGTGTCTACGAGTCCCGTTTAGCAATACTTCATAAAAGTACATCTAAGTAGCATCTATCCCAGTGTACCAACTGTCATCTGCTTATACATTTCTCAAATAAATATTCCAGAGCCCCAGGCTCTATGATCTTAACAGCTTCCACCATTTAAATCCAACATCTTGAATGTGTATCTTTATTTCATCTCTTGGCGTGGCTGTGGTACGCAGCAGTACTACCTTCAATGGGTTGGACGATGGTAAGAGAACTTATTGAGAAATTAGAGACCAGAGCACATGTGCAGCATCTGTTCAGAGGGATTTTATAAGAGGCTAGATGTCATCCTCTTCCTCTGGTATTTCTTGTTTTGGGACTTTTGATCGTTTGATATTGACCCCTTGGACTGTATTAGTTTCTGGAAGTCATACAACCCAAATGGATTCTGAGGTCAGGGAAAAATAGTTCAGTTCTTCAATGAAATATTCTAAATGAAATAACGTTATTCATATCCACTATCTTCCAGCTGTATTTTACCAACCATCATATGGTGTATTAGACCTTTGAGTGTTACAAATCGGATTAATAAAATACCTACAGACAGGGATGGAATTTAAGGATTTTGGGCACTAGCACCTTTTCTACTAGCCCGGTCTGAAAAGTGCTAGCTGGCTAGCTTAATTTCTATCCCTGCCTACAGATGTTTTTTTTATTGTAAATGTGACAGTTTGGCGTTACATGACTGCTATATACAGTATGGCTTTACAAACCTTTATATAATGACTTAAATTCTAACTATTAATTAACAGGTTCTTCTCTGTTCGACCTTCTAAAGTCACAACATAAACTCTAAAGGGAGGATGTGGCTGGTGACACATTGCTTCTTGAAAGTCCAATATCTTGAAAACTTGATTGCTGACTTACAAACATTTTTGGGACTGTTTCAACAAGAATTTTGATTGGATTTTCCCTTTGATACTGAACAGCTCCAGATATCATTGAACAGGCATCCATCCTTGCATCAAAAAAACTAAAAAATGTTACCATGCAGTCTCAGACACACACATACAGTGCCTTGCGAAAGTATTCGGCCCCCTTGAACTTTGCGACCTTTTGCCACATTTCAGGCTTCAAACATAAAGATATAAAACTGTATTTTTTTGTGAAGAATCAACAACAAGTGGGACACAATCATGAAGTGGAACGACATTTATTGGATATTTCAAACTTTTTTAACAAATCAAAAACTGAAAAATTGGGCGTGCAAAATTATTCAGCCCCTTTACTTTCAGTGCAGCAAACTCTCTCCAGAAGTTCAGTGAGGATCTCTGAATGATCCAATGTTGACCTAAATGACTAATGATGATAAATACAATCCTTCTGAGTGTAATAAAGTCTCCGTATAAATGCACCTGCACTGTGATAGTCTCAGAGGTCCGTTAAAAGCGCAGAGAGCATCATGAAGAACAAGGAACACACCAGGCAGGTCCGAGATACTGTTGTGAAGAAGTTTAAAGCCGGATTTGGATACAAAAAGATTTCCCAAGCTTTAAACATCCCAAGGAGCACTGTGCAAGCGATAATATTGAAATGGAAGGAGTATCAGACCACTGCAAATCTACCAAGACCTGGCCGTCCCTCTAAACTTTCAGCTCATACAAGAAGAAGACTGATCAGAGATGCAGCCAAGGGGCCCATGATCACTCTGGATGAACTGCAGAGATCTACAGCTGAGGTGGGAGACTCTGTCCATAGGACAACAATCAGTCGTATATTGCACAAATCTGGCCTTTATGGAAGAGTGGCAAGAAGAAAGCCATTTCTTAAAGATATCCATAAAAAGTGTCGTTTAAAGTTTTCCTCAAGCCACCTGGGAGACACACCAAACATGTGGAAGAAGGTGCTCTGGTCAGATGAAACCAAAATTGAACTTTTTGGCAACAATGCAAAACGTTATGTTTGGCGTAAAAGCAACACAGCTGAACACACCATCCCCACTGTCAAACATGGTGGTGGCAGCATCATGGTTTGGGCCTGCTTTTCTTCAGCAGGGACAGGGAAGATGGTTCAAATTGATGGGAAGATGGATGGAGCCAAATACAGGACCATTCTGGAAGAAAACCTGATGGAGTCTGCAAAAGACCTGAGACTGGGACTGAGATTTGTCTTCCAACAAGACAATGATCCAAAACATAAAGCAAAATCTACAATGGAATGGTTCAAAAATAAACATATCCAGGTGTTAGAATGGCCAAGTCAAAGTCCAGACCTGAATCCAATCGAGAATCTGTGGAAAGAACTGAAAACTGCTGTTCACAAATGCTCTCCATCCAACCTCACTGAGCTCGAGCTGTTTTGCAAGGAGGAATGGGAAAAAATGTCAGTCTCTCGATGTGCAAAACTGATAGAGACATACCCCAAGCGACTTACAGCTGTAATCGCAGCAAAAGGTGGCGCTACAAAGTATTAACTTAAGGGGGCTGAATCATTTTGCACGCCCAATTTTTCAGTTTTTGATTTGTTAAAAAAGTTTGAAATATCCAATAAATGTCGTTCCACTTCATGATTGTGTCCCACTTGTTGTTGATTCTTCACAAAAAAATACAGTTTTATATCTTTATGTTTGAAGCCTGAAATGTGGCAAAAGGTCGCAAAGTTCAAGGGGGCCGAATACTTTCGCAAGGCACTGTATGCTTAAAAATGTGGCATGGTCAGCACGTTCCCGGGAGGACAATATGCGGGTTTAACGCTCTCCTCATAAAAACCATAGTGGAGTTGTGAGCTCCATCTCTCCATGCCTAGAAGCAATGAGCTGAGCCACAGCACAAACTGGTCTCAGAGCATTTTGTATTATTATGTACGTAAATCCGGGGACACTCAATTTAGTATGATATGTATTAATTTGTCATTTGTGAAGGTCCATCACCCATTTCATATGATATGTAACGAATTAAAAGTGATATTATATGTTACAAATTTACAAAATTTACAATATTTAATGAATTTTCAAATCATACAATATGTTACGAATTTGCGAAACCTATGATATGTTATGAATTCTAGCTAGGTGGCTAACATTAGCTAGGTGGTTAACATTAGCTAGCTTGCTAGAGTTAGCTAGGCTAGGAGTTAGGGTTAGGTGAAAGGGTTAAGGTTAGGGGAAGGGTTAGCTATCATGCTAAGTAGTTGTAAAGTAGCTAAAAAGTAGTAAGTAGTTGAAAAGTTGCTTAAATGCTGAAGTTGTCTGTGTTGAAATTCGATCATAAAGGTTGCGAACTCGCAACCTTTGGATTGCTAGACCTTTGCGTTACACTCCCACCCATTCACCCCGGCCAACCGACCTACGTTGGTTTTTACCTTAATAAGTAACCATCTGTTTATTGTACCCACACAAAATGCAACATACCATATTGATGTTACGTCTAGTCTTTGAGACCAGGCTACACAGGGATGCTAACAGCTTGGCAGTCCTAAACAGAGAGGCCTCGTAAAAAATACTAACCGTTGGCATGGTAGCCCCGTAAAACAAATACCACCCCACAGACATATTTCACATGTGAACTCCCTCAGTTAAATTTTTCACTTCTTTCATGAGAGAAATCTGACGAGTGGAGGTGTGGCTGCAGGACGTGAAGGAAAGTGCAAGAATGAGCCTTATTAAGGCTTCTATTCAATCCGTATCAGGGGAATTCAGCGTTGCGGCGTCATTTAAATTAAAGGCACTGTTCCGGCGTTAGTGGAAACTGCATTCATGGTAAACGCTGCAGACATCGGCTCAATAGGACATTTTTCAGCGGTACAGACTGAGATACAGCCTCCAGTTAAAACCACAGGAATTCACTCAGCAGCAGCAGGCAAATACACTCGCAGGAGGGTGGGGGGGTAATTTTCTGCCAGTGGGGCTTGTGACCTACAGAAGTGAGGTACTATAGCGAGGGCTTTCCGTGTTAAGCCGCTAAGCCCTCCGTGATTTAGCAACGTTCTGCCTGCCCGGTGGACATCTTGAAACGACTCAGGTAAAGCCCATTTCCCTCCAACCTTCCGCCCTGCCATTAAACCCATGGGTAGATAAGTACAGGAGGTATGCGGAGTATTTGTCACACTTAAGGGGCATGTAAAGACTGTACTTGAATGCAAAATAAATAAAAAATGATACTCCCAAAACTTGAACACAATGGAAGGGGCAATGAGGGCCCCCCCTGAAAGACAGCATCCTTTCTGCTTGAAGCCCAATCATGTTTTTTTCCCTTCCCCTCTCTCTCTCATACTGCACCTCCCTTCCCCTCTCTCTCATACTGCACCTCCCTTCCCCTCTCTCTCATACTGCACCTCCCTTCCCCTCTCTCTCATACTGCACCTCCCTTCCCTTCTCTCTCATACTGCACCTCCCTTCCCCTCTCTCTCATACTGCAAGTCCCTTCCCCTCTCTCTCATTCTGCAACTCCCTTTCCCTCTCTCTCATACTGCAACTCCCTTCCCCTCTCTCTCATACTGCACATCCCTTCCCCTCTCTCTCATACTGCACCTCCCTTTCCCTCTCTCTCATACTGCACCTCCCTTCCCCTCTCTCTCATACTGCACCTCCATTTCCCTCACTCTCATACTGCACCTCCCTTTCCCTCTCTCTCATACTGCAACTCCCTTCCCCTCTCTCTCATACTGCAACTCCCTTCCCCTCTCTCTCATACTGCAACTACCTTCCCCTCTCTCTCATACTGCACCTCCCTTCCCCTCTCTCTCATACTGCACCTCCCTTCCCCTCTCTCTCATACTGCACATCCCTTCCCCTCTCTCTCATACTGCACCTCCCTTCCCCTCTCTCTCATACTGCACCTCCCTTCCCCTCTCTCTCACACTGCACCTCCCTTCCCCTCTCTCTCATACTGCACCTCCCTTCCCCTCTCTCTCATACTGCACCTACCTTTCCCTCTCTCTCATACTGCACCTACCTTTCCTCTCTCTCATACTGCACATCCCTTCCCCTCTCTCATACTGCACCTCCATTCCCCTCTCTCTCATACTGCACCTCCCTTTCCCTCTCTCTCATACTGCAACTCCCTTTTCCTCTCTCTCATACTGCACCTCCCTTCCCCTCTCTCTCACACTGCACCTCCCTTTCCCTCTCTCTCATACTGCACCTCCCTTCCCCTCTCTCTCATACTGCAACTCCCATCCCCTCTCTCTCATACTGCAACTCCCTTTCCCTCTCTCTCATACTGCACCTCCCTTCCCCTCTCTCTCATACTGCAACTCCCTTTCCCTCTCTCTCATACTGCAACTCCCTTTCCCTCTCTCTCATACTGCAACTCCCTTTCCCTCTCTCTCATACTGCACCTCCCTTCCCCTCTCTCTCATACTGCAACTCCCATCTCCTCTCTCTCATACTGCAACTCCCTTTCCCTCTCTCTCAAACTGCACCTCCCTTCCCCTCTTTCTCATACTGCACATCCCTTCCCCTCTCTCTCATACTGCATCTCACTTTCCCTCTCTCTCACCTTTCCCTCTCTCTCATACTGCAACTCCCTTTCCCTCTCTCTCATACTGCATCTCACTTTCCCTCTCTCTCACCTTTCCCTCTCTCTTACTGCACATCCCTTCCCCTCTCCCTCATACTGCAACTCCGTTTCCCTCTCTCTCATACTGCACCTCCCTTTCCCTCTCTCTCATACTGCAACTCCCTTCCCTCTCTCTCATACTGCACCTCCCTTTCCCTCTCTCTCATACTGTATTCATATAGCAGAGAGAGAGGACAGAGAGAGCAAAGAAACAGCAGCACAATGGGAGTTCCATTTACCCAGCTGCTGTGTGTGGTGTGAGAACCAGGATGAGAACCAGGGTGAGAACCAGGGTGAGAAGCAGGGTGAGAACCAGGGTGTGAACCAGGGTGAGAACCAGGGTGTGAACCAGGGTGAGAACCAGGGTGAGAACCAGGGGTGTGAACCAGGGTGTGAACTAGGGTGTGTGTGTGTGTGTGTGTGGTGTGAGAACCAGGGTGTTAACCAGGGTGTTAACCAGGGTGAGAACCAGGGTGAGAACCAGGGGTGTGAACCAGGGTGTGAACTAGGGTGTGTGTGTGTGTGTGATGTGAGAACCAGGGTGTCTGTGTGTGGTGTGAGAAGCAGGGTGTAAACCAGGGTGTGAACCAGGGTGAGAACCAGGGTGTGAACCAGGGTGAGAACCAGGGTGTGTGTGTGTGGTGTGAGAACCAGGGTGTCTGTGTGTGGTGTGAGAAGCAGGGTGTGTGTGTGGTGTGAGAAGCAGGGTGTGTGTGTGGTGTGAGAACCAGGGTGTGTGTGTGTGTGTGTGTGTGTGTGTGTGTGTGAGTGAGAATCAGGGTGTGTGTGTGGTGTGAGAACCAGGGTGTGTGTGTGTGTGTGTATGGTGTGAGAACCAGGGTGTGTGTGTGTGGTGTGAGAACCAGGGTGTATGTGTGTGGTGTGAGACCCAGGGTGTGTGTGTGTGGTGTGTGAACCAGGGTGTGTGTGTGTGGTGTGAGAAGCAGGGTGTGTGTGTGGGTGGTGTGTGGTGTGAGATCCATGTTGTGTGTGTGTGTGTGTGCGTGCGTGCGTGCGTGCGTGTGATTGGAGGTGTGTGGGAGACGTTTCTTTAAAGGCAAATGTTTGTTTAACACCAACAACAGCCAAAGATCATTACTCGCTCTCATTTAAGAAGTGATTAGAGGACTGATTAGAGGCTGAAGCTGGAAACAAAAAGCAGAGAGAGACAGAGACAGAACAAGACAGAGAGAGAGACAGAGACAGAACAAGACAGAGAGAGAGAGAGAGACAGAACAAGACAGAGAGAGAGACAGAGACAGAACAAGACAGAGAGAGAGACAGAACAAGACAGAGAGAGAGACAGAACAAGACAGAGAGAGAGACAGAGACAGAACAAGACAGAGAGAGAGACAGAGACAGAACAAGACAGAGAGAGAGACAGAACAAGACAGAGAGAGAGACAGAGACAGAACAAGACAGAGAGAGAGACAGAGACAGAACAAGACAGAGAGAGACAGAACAAGACAGAGAGAGAGACAGAGACAGAACAAGACAGAGAGAGAGACAGAGACAGAACAAGACAGAGAGAGAGACAGAGACAGAACAAGACAGAGAGAGAGAGAGAAACAGAACAAGACAGAGAGAGACAGAACAAGACAGAGAGAGAGAGAGAGACAGAACAAGACAGAGAGAGAGACAGAGACAGAACAAGACAGAGAGAGAGACAGAGACAGAACAAGACAGAGAGAGAGACAGAGACAGAACAAGACAGAGAGAGAGACAGAGACAGAACAAGACAGAGAGAGAGACAGAGACAGAACAAGACAGAGAGAGACAGAACAAGACAGAGAGAGACAGAACAAGACAGAGAGAGACAGAGACAGAACAAGACAGAGAGAGAGACAAAACAAGACAGAGAGAGAGACAGAACAAGACAGAGAGAGAGAGACAGAGACAGAACAAGACAGAGAGAGAGAGACAGAGACAGAACAAGACAGAGAGAGAGACAGAACAAGACAGAGAGAGAGAGACAGAGACAGAACAAGACAGAGAGAGAGAGAGACAGAGACAGAACAAGACAGAGAGAGAGAGACAGAGACAGAACAAGACAGAGAGAGAGAGACAGAGACAGAACAAGACAGAGAGAGAGAGAGACACAAAAAGCAGAGAGAGCGAGCATGTGTCTTTTAGTCTCTGCCTGGTCGTTGCTGTTGTTGTTGTTGTGTGTGGATTTGAATATATAGTCGGGACATAAAAGCCAGCAGGCGGTGAGGAGACTCTAGATACTGGAGAGTTAAGAAGGACAGAGAGGGAGAGAGGAGACTATAGATACTGGAGTTAAAAGGACAGAGAGGGAGGGAGGAGACTATAGATACTGGAGAGTTAAGAAGGACAGAAAAAACAGAGCAGGAAAAAATATAGGAGGAGAGGGAGGGAGGGAGGGAGAGAGGAGGGAGGGAGGGAGAGATGGAAGGAAGGAAGGAGGGAGGGGGGAAGGAAGGAGGAAGGAAGGAAGGAAGGAAGGAAGGAGGGAGGGAGGGAGGGAGGGAGGGAGGGAGGGAGGGAGGGAGGGAGGGAGGGAGGGAGGGAAGGAAGGAAGGGAGGGAGGGATGGAAGGATGGAGGGGGAAAGGAAGGAGGGAGGGAGGGGGGAAGGAAGGAAGGAAGGAAGGAAGGAAGGAAGGGAGGAAGGAAGGAAGGAAGGAGGGAGGGAGGGAGGGAGGGAGGGAGGGAGGGAGGGAGGGAGGGAGGGAGGGAGGGAGGGAGGGAGGGAGGGAGGGAGGGAGATAGAGGTTGGTCCAGTGTTGTGTAGAAAGCGAGAGGAGAGCAGTAAAAGACCTCACAGTAGATTGAATAACCTCCACAGTGTTTACTGGCAGCGGCTGGAATCTGAAGAATGTCTACCTTCTGAGTTTGTCCTTGAAGTAAGGTGCTTTTAAATGATGTGTCCCAGAATACCTGTGTTCTTTCCCCTCCATGGCTGATGGGGAAACCCTCTTTCACCACTCCGCCTCACGATATCACAACACAGAAAAGTTCAGTATAATGCAACTTCACTCATCCTGTTTAGCCAAGTAGTTTCAGGGCTGCAGTGGATGCCATATGCAAATGCAGTACATTAACACACACACACACACACACACACACACACACACACACACACACACACACACACACACACACACACACACACACACACACACACACACACACACACACACACACACACACACACACACAAATAAAAACACACACAAATAAAAACACACACGAAATTACCCACCTACAGTAAATGAATATAAGAATACCTATTGTGAACTGCTGTATAATCCTAGTCAAGGTAATAGAATGGGACAGAATATTATTGACCTATATAAGTGACCTGTATTAGAGACCTATATTCTTAACTAGGCAAGTCAGTTAAAGAACAAATTCTTATTTTCAATGACGGCCTAGGAACAAATCAAATCAAATCAAAGTTTATTTGTCTCGTGCGCCGAATACAACAGGTGTAGTAGACCTTACAGTGAAATGCTGAATACAACAGGTGTAGAATTTACAGTGAAATGCTGAATACAACAGGTGTAGTAGACCTTACAGTGAAATGCTGAGTACAACAGGTGTAGTAGACCTTACAGTGAAATGCTGAATACAACAGGTGTAGTAGATCTTACAGTGAAATGCTGAATACAACAGGTGTAGTAGATCTTACAGTGAAATGCTGAATACAACAGGTACCTTACAGTGAAATGCCGAATACAACAGGTGTAGTTGACCTTACAGTGAAATGCTGAATACAACAGGTGTAGTTGACCTTACAGTGAAATGCTGAATACAACAGGTGTAGTAGACCTTACAGTGAAATGCTGAATACAACAGGTGTAGTAGACCTGACAGTGAAATGCTGATTACAACAGGTGTAGTAGACCTGACAGTGAAATGCTGAATACAACAGGTGTAGTAGACCTGACAGTGAAATGCTGAATACAACAGGTGTAGTAGACCTCACAGTGAAATGCTGAATACAACAGGTGTAGTAGACCTTACAGTGAAATGCTGAATACAACAGGTGTAGTAGACCTTACAGTGAAATGCTGAATACAACAGGTGTAGTAGACCTTACAGTGAAACGCTGAATACAACAGGTGTAGTAGACCTTACAGTGAAATGCTGAATACAACAGGTGTAGTAGACCTTACAGTGAAACGCTGAATACAACAGGTGTAGTAGACCTTACAGTGAAATGCTGAATACAACAGGTGTAGTAGACCTGACAGTGAAATGCTGAATACAACAGGTGTAGTAGACCTGACAGTGAAATGCTGAATACAACAGGTGTAGTAGACCTCACAGTGAAATGCTGAATACAACAGGTGTAGTAGACCTTACAGTGAAATGCTGAATACAACAGGTGTAGTAGACCTTACAGTGAAATGCTGAATACAACAGGTGTAGTAGACCTTACAGTGAAACGCTGAATACAACAGGTGTAGTAGACCTTACAGTGAAATGCTGAATACAACAGGTGTAGTAGACCTGACAGTGAAATGCTGAATACAACAGGTGTAGTAGACCTTACAGTGAAACGCTGAATACAACAGGTGTAGTAGACCTTACAGTGAAATGCTGAATACAACAGGTGTAGTAGACCTGACAGTGAAATGCTGAATACAACAGGTGTAGTAGACCTTACAGTGAAACGCTGAATACAACAGGTGTAGTAGACCTTACAGTGAAATGCTGAATACAACAGGTGTAGTAGACCTGACAGTGAAATGCTGAATACAACAGGTGTAGTAGACCTGACAGTGAAATGCTGAATACAACAGGTGTAGTAGACCTGACAGTGAAATGCTGAATACAACAGGTGTAGTAGACCTGACAGTGAAATGCTGAATACAACAGGTGTAGTAGACCTTACAGTGAAACGCTGAATACAACAGGTGTAGTAGACCTTTCAGTGAAATGCTGAATACAACAGGTGTAGTAGACCTTACAGTGAAATGCTGAATACAACAGGTGTAGTAGACCTGACAGTGAAATGCTGAATACAACAGGTGTAGTAGACCTGACAGTGAAATGCTGAATACAACAGGTGTAGTAGACCTGACAGTGAAATGCTGAATACAACAGGTGTAGTAGACCTTACAGTGAAACGCTGAATACAACAGGTGTAGTAGACCTTACAGTGAAATGCTGAATACAACAGGTGTAGTAGACCTTACAGTGAAATGCTGAATACAACAGGTGTAGTAGACCTGACAGTGAAATGCTGAATACAACAGGTGTAGTAGACCTTACAGTGAAACGCTGAATACAACAGGTGTAGTAGACCTGACAGTGAAATGCTGAATACAACAGGTGTAGTAGACCTGACAGTGAAATGCTGAATACAACAGGTGTAGTAGACCTGACAGTGAAATGCTGAATACAACAGGTGTAGTAGACCTGACAGTGAAATGCTGAATACAACAGGTGTAGTAGACCTGACAGTGAAATGCTGAATACAACAGGTGTAGTAGACCTTACAGTGAAACGCTGAATACAACAGGTGTAGTAGACCTTACAGTGAAATGCTGAATACAACAGGTGTAGTAGACCTTACAGTGAAATGCTGAATACAACAGGTGTAGTAGACCTGACAGTGAAATGCTGAATACAACAGGTGTAGTAGACCTTACAGTGAAATGCTGAATACAACAGGTGTAGTAGACCTGACAGTGAAATGCTGAATACAACAGGTGTAGTAGACCTGACAGTGAAATGCTGAATACAACAGGTGTAGTAGACCTGACAGTGAAATGCTGAATACAACAGGTGTAGTAGACCTTACAGTGAAATGCTGAATACAACAGGTGTAGTAGACCTGACAGTGAAATGCTGAATACAACAGGTGTAGTAGACCTGACAGTGAAATGCTGAATACAACAGGTGTAGTAGACCTGACAGTGAAATGCTGAATACAACAGGTGTAGTAGACCTGACAGTGAAATGCTGAATACAACAGGTGTAGTAGACCTCACAGTGAAATGCTGAATACAACAGGTGTAGTAGACCTTACAGTGAAATGCTGAATACAACAGGTGTAGTAGACCTTACAGTGAAATGCTGAATACAACAGGTGTAGTAGACCTTACAGTGAAACGCTGAATACAACAGGTGTAGTAGACCTTACAGTGAAATGCTGAATACAACAGGTGTAGTAGACCTGACAGTGAAATGCTGAATACAACAGGTGTAGTAGACCTTACAGTGAAACGCTGAATACAACAGGTGTAGTAGACCTTACAGTGAAATGCTGAATACAACAGGTGTAGTAGACCTGACAGTGAAATGCTGAATACAACAGGTGTAGTAGACCTGACAGTGAAATGCTGAATACAACAGGTGTAGTAGACCTTACAGTGAAACGCTGTAAACAACAGGTGTAGTAGACCTTACAGTGAAATGCTGAATACAACAGGTGTAGTAGACCTGACAGTGAAATGCTGAATACAACAGGTGTAGTAGACCTGACAGTGAAATGCTGAATACAACAGGTGTAGTAGACCTGACAGTGAAATGCTGAATACAACAGGTGTAGTAGACCTGACAGTGAAATGCTGAATACAACAGGTGTAGTAGACCTTACAGTGAAACGCTGAATACAACAGGTGTAGTAGACCTTTCAGTGAAATGCTGAATACAACAGGTGTAGTAGACCTTACAGTGAAATGCTGAATACAACAGGTGTAGTAGACCTGACAGTGAAATGCTGAATACAACAGGTGTAGTAGACCTGACAGTGAAATGCTGAATACAACAGGTGTAGTAGACCTGACAGTGAAATGCTGAATACAACAGGTGTAGTAGACCTTACAGTGAAACGCTGAATACAACAGGTGTAGTAGACCTTACAGTGAAATGCTGAATACAACAGGTGTAGTAGACCTGACAGTGAAATGCTGAATACAACAGGTGTAGTAGACCTGACAGTGAAATGCTGAATACAACAGGTGTAGTAGACCTGACAGTGAAATGCTGAATACAACAGGTGTAGTAGACCTGACAGTGAAATGCTGAATACAACAGGTGTAGTAGACCTTACAGTGAAACGCTGAATACAACAGGTGTAGTAGACCTTACAGTGAAATGCTGAATACAACAGGTGTAGTAGACCTGACAGTGAAATGCTGAATACAACAGGTGTAGTAGACCTTACAGTGAAATGCTGAATACAACAGGTGTAGTAGACCTGACAGTGAAATGCTGAATACAACAGGTGTAGTAGACCTGACAGTGAAATGCTGAATACAACAGGTGTAGTAGACCTGACAGTGAAATGCTGAATACAACAGGTGTAGTAGACCTTACAGTGAAATGCTGAATACAACAGGTGTAGTAGACCTGACAGTGAAATGCTGAATACAACAGGTGTAGTAGACCTGACAGTGAAATGCTGAATACAACAGGTGTAGTAGACCTGACAGTGAAATGCTGAATACAACAGGTGTAGTAGACCTGACAGTGAAATGCTGAATACAACAGGTGTAGTAGACCTGACAGTGAAATGCTGAATACAACAGGTGTAGTAGACCTGACAGTGAAATGCTGAATACAACAGGTGTAGTAGACCTGACAGTGAAATGCTGAATACAACAGGTGTAGTAGACCTGACAGTGAAATGCTGAATACAACAGGTGTAGTAGACCTGACAGTGAAATGCTGAATACAACAGGTGTAGTAGACCTGACAGTGAAATGCTGAATACAACAGGTGTAGTAGACCTTACAGTGAAACGCTGAATACAACAGGTGTAGTAGACCTTTCAGTGAAATGCTGAATACAACAGGTGTAGTAGACCTTACAGTGAAATGCTGAATACAACAGGTGTAGTAGACCTGACAGTGAAATGCTGAATACAACAGGTGTAGTAGACCTGACAGTGAAATGCTGAATACAACAGGTGTAGTAGACCTGACAGTGAAATGCTGAATACAACAGGTGTAGTAGACCTTACAGTGAAACGCTGAATACAACAGGTGTAGTAGACCTTACAGTGAAATGCTGAATACAACAGGTGTAGTAGACCTGACAGTGAAATGCTGAATACAACAGGTGTAGTAGACCTGACAGTGAAATGCTGAATACAACAGGTGTAGTAGACCTGACAGTGAAATGCTGAATACAACAGGTGTAGTAGACCTGACAGTGAAATGCTGAATACAACAGGTGTAGTAGACCTTACAGTGAAACGCTGAATACAACAGGTGTAGTAGACCTTACAGTGAAATGCTGAATACAACAGGTGTAGTAGACCTGACAGTGAAATGCTGAATACAACAGGTGTAGTAGACCTTACAGTGAAATGCTGAATACAACAGGTGTAGTAGACCTGACAGTGAAATGCTGAATACAACAGGTGTAGTAGACCTGACAGTGAAATGCTGAATACAACAGGTGTAGTAGACCTGACAGTGAAATGCTGAATACAACAGGTGTAGTAGACCTTACAGTGAAATGCTGAATACAACAGGTGTAGTAGACCTGACAGTGAAATGCTGAATACAACAGGTGTAGTAGACCTGACAGTGAAATGCTGAATACAACAGGTGTAGTAGACCTGACAGTGAAATGCTGAATACAACAGGTGTAGTAGACCTGACAGTGAAATGCTGAATACAACAGGTGTAGTAGACCTGACAGTGAAATGCTGAATACAACAGGTGTAGTAGACCTGACAGTGAAATGCTGAATACAACAGGTGTAGTAGACCTGACAGTGAAATGCTGAATACAACAGGTGTAGTAGACCTTACAGTGAAACGCTGAATACAACAGGTGTAGTAGACCTGACAGTGAAATGCTGAATACAACAGGTGTAGTAGACCTGACAGTGAAATGCTGAATACAACAGGTGTAGTAGACCTGACAGTGAAATGCTGAATACAACAGGTGTAGTAGACCTTACAGTGAAACGCTGAATACAACAGGTGTAGTAGACCTGACAGTGAAATGCTGAATACAACAGGTGTAGTAGACCTGACAGTGAAATGCTGAATACAACAGGTGTAGACCTTACAGTGAAATTCTTACTTACAGGCTCTAACCAACAGTGCAAAAAAGGTATTAGGTGAACAATGGGTAGGTAAAGAAATAAAAACAACAGTAAAAAGACAGTGAAAAACAGTAGTGAGGCTATATACAGTAGAGAGGCTATATACAGTAGAGAGGCTATATACAGTAGAGAGGCTATATACAGTAGAGAGGCTATATACAGTAGGGAGGCTATATACAGTAGAGAGGTTATATACAGTAGAGAGGTTATATACAGTAGAGAGGCTATATACAGTAGAGAGGCTATATACAGTAGAGAGGCTATATACAGTAGAGAGGTTATATACAGTAGAGAGGCTATATACAGTAGAGAGGCTATATACAGTAGAGAGGCTATATACAGTAGAGAGGCTATATACAGTAGTGAGGCTATATACAGTAGAGAGGCTATATACAGTTGAGAGGCTATATACAGGAGAGAGGCTATATACAGTAGAGAGGCTATATACAGTAGCGAGGCTATATACAGTAGAGAGGTTATATACAGTAGAGAGGCTATATACAGTAGAGAGGCTATATACAGTAGAGAGGCTATATACAGTAGTGAGGATATATACAGTAGAGAGGTTATATACAGTAGAGAGGCTATATACAGTAGAGAGGCTATAACAGTAGAGAGACTACATACAGTAGAGAGACTATATACAGTAGAGTGGCTATATACAGTAGAGACTATATACAGTAGAGAGGCTATATACAGTAGAGAGGCTATAACAGTAGAGAGACTACATACAGTAGCGAGGCTATATACAGTAGCGAGGCTATATACAGTAGCGAGGCTATATACAGGCACCGGTTAGTCAGGCTGATTGAGGTAGTATGTACATGTAGATATGGTTAAAGTGACTATGCATATATGATAAACAGAGAGTAGCAGCAGCGTAAAAGAGGGGTTGGAGGAGGCACACAATGCAAATAGTCCGGGTAGCCATTTGATTACCTGTTCAGGAGTCATTGCTTGGGGGTAAAAACTGTTGAGAAGCCTTTTTGTCCTAGACTTGGTACTCTGATACCGCTTGCCATGCGGTAGTAGAGAGAACAGTCTATGACTGGGGTGGCTGGGGTCTTTGACAGTTTTTAGGGCCTTCATCTGACACCGCCTGTTGTAGAGTTCCTGGATGGCAGGCAGCTTAGCCCCATTGTTGTGCTGGGTCGTAAGCACTACCCTCTGATGTGCCTTGCAGTCGGAGGCCGAGCAATTGCCGTACCAGGCAGTGATGCAACCGGTCAGAATGCTCTCGATGTTGCAGCTGCAGAACCTTTGAGGATCTCAGTACCCATGCCAAATCTTTTTAGTTTCCTGAGGGGGAATAGGCTTTGTCGTGCCCTCTTCACGACTGTCTTGGTGTGTTTGGACCATTCTAGTTTGTTGTTGATGTAGACACCTAGGAACTTGAAGCTCTCAACCTGCTCCACTACAGCCCCGTCGATGAGAATGGGGACGTGCTCGGTGCTCCTTTTCCTGTAGTCCACAATCATCTCCTTAGTCTTGGTTACATTGAGGGATAGGTTGTTATTCTGGCACCACCCGGCCAGGTCTCTGACCTCCTCCCTATAGGCTGTCTCATCGTTGTCGGTGATCAGACCACTGTTGTGTCGTCTGCAAACGTAATGATGGTGTTGGGGTCGTGTCTGGCCATGCAGTCGTGGGTTAACAGGGAGTACAGGAGGGGACTGAGCACGCACCCCTGGGGAGCTCCAGTGTTGAGGATCAGCATGGCAGATGTGTTGCTACCTACCCTCAGGTAGTCCAGGATCCAGTAGCAGAGGGAGGTGTTTAGTCCCAGGATCCTTAGCTTAGTGATGAGCTTTGAGGGTAGGTTAAGTGTGGTTTAACTGCCTTGTTCACGGGAAGAACGACAGATTTTTACCTTGTCAGCTCATTGATTCAAACTTGCAACCTTTCGGTTATTAGTCCAACGCTCTAACAACTAGACTACCTGCTGCCCCTAATTAGTGACACATACAATATGTTGTTTTATTCATTAGCAGAGCGACTACCATGAACTGAGGTAGAATTAGTTTAATTCCACGGGTAGGTAATGGGTCCCCGATTGGTACTATTTAGAAATGCATATTTATGGATATGAATGTCTTTCTCTTTATGGTGATGTATTCTGAATAGGTATACAAAAGGTAAAACTATGCAATATCCTTCTTTTTAATATTTTGGTTTTATTTTACATGCTGGCTATTATTGTAGTGGGCTCTGCCCTCAAACAAGACCACACAGAAGTACTCCAGATATAACAAACTGACCCTAGCCCCCCGACACATAAACTACTGCAGCATAAATACTGGAGGCTGAGACAGGAGGGGTCAGGAGACACTGTGGCCCCATCCGAGGACACCCCGGACAGAGACAAACAGGAAGGATATAACCCCACCCACTTTGCCAAAGCACAGCCCCCACACCACTAAAGGGATATCTTCAACCACCAACTTACCATCCTGAGACAAGGCTGAGTATAGCCCACAAAGACCTCCGGGGGGGGGGGGGTACTCTACTCCAGTGTGCTCTACTGTACTGAACTGATGTTGAAGCTGCAGTGAATAGCAGAACGTTTTATTGTGTGTTTGTTTATGCTGATCTTAACTTTTTTTTGGACATAATGTCTCTGCCATCAATTCATATGACCGAAAACGGCTTCAGACTGGATGAACACCCTTCGAGACTATCATCAAGGGTGTTCATCCAGTTTGTTCTCCAGTGACTGCACATTCACCAAGAGAACAGATGGCGGTCTATTTGTTAGGAGGTTACCTAGCCAGCCTGCCGCCTGTTTCCTCTTTTGAGTCCAGGGGATTAGGGCCCATAGAGCTGCCCGAATCGTTGGAGTAGAACTCTTCATCCAAATCGAGGTTAGTGATCGCTGTTCTTCGGGACCTGAAGAACTGTAATATCCTGTTTCTCTGAGTCTTGGCTGAACAAGGACATGGATGAGGGTTTTTCTATGCATCATCAAGATCAGACGGCAGACTTGGGTAACGAGAGAGGGGGAGGGGTATGTCTCTTTGTTAACAACAGCTGGTGTTAAGGGAGTCTTGCGTGAGTTAGAATGCCTCATATCTAAGCTGCAGACCATACTATTTACCAAGCAAGTGTTCATCTATATTTTTCGTAGCTGTCTATTTACCACCACAAACCGATGTTGGCAATAAGGCCGCACTCAACGAGCTGTATAGGGCATTAAGCAAACAAGAAAATGCACATCCAAGGTGGCACTTATCGTGGTCGGTGATTTTAATGCAGGGAAACTGAAATCCGTTTTACCTCGTTTTTTTTTTTTTTTACCAGCATGTCACATGTGCAACAGTGTAGAAGCTGTTTTAAGCTGTTTTGCCTGTAATTCATGGCTTCTGGTTTGTGATATGTATGTACGTACGTTCACTGTGGGGATGATGTCGTCGATGCACTTATTAATGAAGCCGATGACTGATGTGGTAAACTCATCAATGTTATTGCATGAATCCTGAAACATATTCCAGTCTAGCGAAACAGTCCTGTTGCCTAGCAACCGCTTCATTGGACCGCTTCCGTATTGAGCGCGTCACTGGTACTTCCTGTTTGAGTTTTTGCTTGTAAGCAAACAATGCATGAGAGCACCAGCTGTTCTGGATGACTGTGTGATCTCACTCTCCGTAGCGAATGTGAGTAAGACCGAAAAACAGGTTAACGTTCACAAGGTCGGGAGGCCAGATGCATTACTCAGAGAATGCACTGATCAGCCAGCTAGCAAGTGTCTTCACTGACATGTTCAACCTCTCCCTGACCCAGTCTGTAATACCTACATGATGCAAGCAGACCACCACAGTCCCAACACCATCATCCCAGACACCCTGGACCCACTCCAATTCACATACCACCCTAACAGATCCACAGATGACGCCATCTCTATTGCACTCCACACTGCCCTGTGCCTGGCCGCATCACAGCTTGGTATGGCAACTGCTTGGCATCTGACTGCAAGGCGCTATAGAGGGTAGTGCGTATCGCCCAGTACATCACTGGGGCCAAGCTCTCTGCCATCCAGGATCTCTATACCAGGCGGTGTCAGAGAAAGGGCCTAAACATTTTCAAAGACTCCAGCCACCCAAATCATATCCTGTTCTCTCTGCTACCGCATGGCAAGCGGAACCAACTGGACTCTGAACAGATTCTACATCCAAGCCTTAAAACAGCTTCTACACTGAACCAAATAACTATCTGCATTGACCCTTTTATTATTGGGTTATTATAGAGAACGGCCTAGGACACTGGTCATCAATGGGTTATTATAGGGAACGGCCTACGACACTGGTCATTAATGGGTTATTATAGGGAACGGCCTAGGACAGTGGTCATCAATGGGTTATTATAGGGAACGGCCTAGGACACTGGTCATCAATGGGTTATTATAGAGAACGGCCTAGGACACTGGTCATCAATGGGTTATTATAGAGAACGGCCTAGGACAGTGGTCATCAATGGGTTATTATAGAGAACGGCCTAGGACAGTGGTCATCAATGGGTTAATATAGAGAACGGCCTAGGACAGTGGTCATCAATGGGTTATTATAGAGAACGGCCTAGGACAGTGGTCATCAATGGGTTAATATAGAGAACGGCCTAGGACAGTGGTCATCAATGGGTTATTATAGGGAACGGCCTAGGACAGTGGTCATCAATGGGTTATTATAGAGAACGGCCTAGGACAGTGGTCATCAATGGGTTATTATAGAGAACGGCCTAGGACAGTGGTCATCAATGGGTTATTATAGGGAACGGCCTAGGACAGTAGTCATCAATGGGTTATTATAGGGAACGGCCTAGGACAGTGGTCATCAATGGGTTAATATAGAGAACGGCCTAGGACACTGGTCATCAATGGGTTATTATAGAGAACGGCCTAGGACACTGGTCATCAATTGGGTTATTATAGAGAACGGCCTAGGACACTGGTCATCAATGGGTTATTATAGAGAAAGGACACTGGTCATCAATGGGTTATTATAGAGAAAGGACAGTGATCATTAATGGGTTATTATAGAGAACGGCCTGGGACACTGGTCATAAATGGGTTATTATTGAGAATGGCCTAGGACACTGGTCATCAATGGGTTCTTATAGAGAACGGCCTAGGACACTGGTCATCAATGGGTTATTATAGAGAACGGCCTAGGACACTGGTCATCAATTGGGTTATTATAGAGAACGGCCTAGGACACTGGTCATCAATTGGGTTATTATAGAGAACGGCCTAGGACACTGGTCATCAATTGGGTTATTATAGAGAACGGCCTAGGACACTGGTCATCAATTAGGTTATTATAGAGAATGGCCTAGGACACTGGTCATCAATGGTTATTATTGAGAATGGTATAGGACAGTGGTCATCAATGGGTTATTATAGAGAACGGCCTAGGACACTGGTCATCAATGGGTTATTATAGAGAACGGCCTAGGACAGTGGTCATCAATGGGTTATTATAGAGAACGGCCTACGACACTGGTCATCAATTGGTTATTATAGAGAACGGCCTACGACGCTGGTCATCAATGGGTTATTATAGAGAACGGCCTAGGACAGTGGTCACCTTGGCAACGGGTTGTCAATGGGTTATTAAAAATACCTCTTATGGAACAGCGGGGACTGTGAAGAAACACAAAATCCCATCAAATTTTATTGGTCACATACACATGGTTAGCAGATGTTAGCATTTCACTATGCGAGTGTAGCGAAATGCTTGTGCTTCTAGTTCCGACAGTGCAGTAATATCTAACAAGTACTCTAACAATTCCACAACAACTACCTAATACACACAAATCTAAAGGGATGGAATAAGAATATATACAAGTACATAAATATATGGATGAGCCATGACCTAGCGGCATAGGCAAGATGCAATAGACAGTATGAAATACAGTATGTACATATGAGATGTGTAATGTCAGATATGTAAACATTATTAAAGTGGCCAATGATTTCAAGTCTGTATGTAGACAGCAGCCTCTCTGAGTTTGTGATGGCTGTTTAACAGTCTGATTGCCTTGAGATAGAAGCTGTTTTTAAGTCTCTTGGTCCCAGCTTTGATGTACCTGTACTGACCTCGCCTTCTGGATGTTAGTGGGGTGAACAGGGAGTGGCTCGGGTGGTTGTTGACCTTGATGATCTTTTTGGCCTTCCTGTGACATCGGGTGCTGGAGGTGTCCTGGAGGGCAGGTAGTTTGCCCCCAGTGATGCGTTGTGCAGACCGCACCACCCTCTGGAGAGCCTTGCGGTTGAGGATAGGACAGGATGCTCTCAATTGCGCATCCGTAAAAGTTTGTGAGGGTTTTAGGTGACAAGACAAATTTCTTCAGCCTCCTGTGGTTGAAGAGGCGCTTTCTCTCAAACAGGCACAGACACACATACACATGATAAGACATAGAATCTACACACACGTACACATGGATGTTGTATTGTTAATATGTGGTGGTGGAGTGATGGCCTGAGCCTAACCACTAGGCTACCCTCTAACCACAGGGTAGCCTAGTGGTTAGAGCGTTGGACTAGTAACCGGAAGGTTGCAAGTTCAAATCCCCAAGCTGACAAGGTACAAATCTGTCGTTCTGCCCCTGAACAGGCAGTTAACCCGCTGTTCCTAGGCCGTCATTGAAAATAAGAATTTGTTCTTAACTGACTTGCCTAGTAAAAATAAAAATAAAATGTGTTGGGTAAGGTGTTACGAAATATAATGTCATGTTGTTTTTTAAACTGTATGTAACTGTTTTATGTTGCTGGATTCCACGCCATGGCAGCAGCTAATGGGGATCCATAATAAATACTAAATATTTGACATAGGTGACTGATGTTCTTTAGAAAAGAATTGAGTGAGCTGGAACACTTTCTCTCTGTAGGGGGGAAACTCTCTCTGTCTCTCTCTCTCTCTCTATCTCTCTCTGTCTCTCACTCTCTCTGTCTCTGTCTCTCTCTCTCTCTCTCTCTGGCTCTCACTTCCTCTCTCTCTCTCTCTCTCTTCTCTCTCTCTCTCTCTCTCTCTCTCTAATATACAAAAGTGAAATAAACAATAAAAATTAACAGTAAACATTACACATACAGAAGTTTCAAAACAATAAAGACATTACAAATGTCATATTATATATATATACAGTGTTGTAACAATGTACAAATAGTTAAAGTACACAAGGGAAAATTATTTGTGGATCTGTGTAATCTGAGGGAAATATGTATCTCTAATATGGTCATACGTTGGACAGGAGGTCTCTCTCTGAAACCTGAACTCTGTGAACTCCATCTAAGCTCACCCCTGGATTCTGTCTCTCTCTCTCTATCACTCTCTCCCCCCCTCCCCTAGATCAACTTTCTCTCATTTGTTCAGAGTCAGCCTGCCCTGAAATACTTTTGCCAGTGGCTTGTGACGGCAGCCATTGACCTACTATCACCAAACACACCAGCTTAGATATTTATGTCCCCATATAACCTTTCTCAGTTGTCCCCCAGACAGCAGTCCCCTGGGACTAGGGAGAAGTTCACCCTAACCACTTACACAGTGGAAAATAATTATGTTTTCATTTTCCTAATGGCTATAGTGAGGGCTTCCCATCATCCATCTGTGCCCACAAGCAACCAATATCTGACAGAGGTCTGTATACCCTTGCATCCTCTTGGGGCCGACTCAACATAGACACACACACGTGCACAGACGAGGAGATAATGGGGAATTGTTTTAATGAGAGGTGTGACACACATCGAAACGTCAACAAATGACTCCTCCACTAACTACCATTAGTCCACTGACTCCTCCAGTAACTCCCATTAGTCATTTACCAGTAAAGACGAGTCTCAGTAATTGACCAATGGAATTCATTCTCAATACAGATGTTGTTTAATTGCATATTTAAAATAGTTTGAATTCCTGTTTCCTTTTTTAAGATTCCACGGTCCCACGGAGAGGAAACCAAAGCACGTTGCTGATTGCGTGATGTGACCACGTCTGCGTGATGTGACCATGTGACCATGTCTGCGTGATGTGACCACGTCTGCGTGATGTGACCATGTCTGCGTGATGTGACCATGTCTGCGTGATGTGACCATGTCTTTCACATTGCAATGCCTCAATTCGCTGCAAGAAATCACTGAAGTTGGAACATGGTTAGTACCATAAACAACCACTTGGGTAACTAGGGAATAGGATGCCATTTTGGATACATGCTCTATTTTACCTGCTGGGAGGCAATATAATGGAACTCTTTCATAGTATGGTCCATGTGAATTCTTCTGGACATTCCCAAAGTAATGAAATATGACTGGGTGACTTTTGAGACTTCTACATATGGAGTGTTGCCCTCCTGTTCCTATACCAAACACATGGTCTGTATGTGGTATGAACTAAACAGTATAGCTTGCACATGTCCTGGTTGGTAACCTAGCACATGTCCTGTTTGGTAACCTAGCACATGTCCTGGTTGGTAACCTAGCACATGTCCTGTTTGGTAACCTAGCACATGTTCTGGTTGGTAACCTAACACATGTTCTGATTGGTAACCTAGCACATGTCCTGGTTGGTAACCTAGCATATGTCCTGGTTGGTAACCTAGCATATGTTCTGGTTGGTAACCTAGCACATGTCCTGGTTGGTAACCTAGCACATGTCCTGGTTGGTAACCTAGCATATGTTCTGGTTGGTAACCTAACACATGTCCTGGTTGGTAACCTAACACATGTCCTGGTTGGTAACCTAGCATATGTTCTGGTTGGTAACCTAACACATGTCCTGGTTGGTAACCTAACACATGTCCTGGTTGGTAACCTAGCATATGTTCTGGTTGGTAACCTAACACATGTCCTGGTTGGTAACCTAGCACATGTCCTGGTTGGTAACCTAGCACATGTCCTGGTTGGTAACCTAGCACATGTCCTGGTTGGTAACCTAGCACATGTCCTGGTTGGTAACCTAGCACATGTCCTGGTTGGTAACCTAACACATGTCCTGGTTGGTAACCTAGCATATGTTCTGGTTGGTAACCTAGCACATGTCCTGGTTGGTAACCTAGCACATGTCCTGGTTGGTAACCTAGCACATGTCCTGGTTGGTAACCTAGCACATGTCCTGGTTGGTAACCTAGCACATGTCCTGGTTGGTAACCTAGCACATGTTCTGTTTGGTAACCTAGCACATGTCCTGGTTGGTAACCTAGCACATGTTCTGGTTGGTAACCTAGCACATGTTCTGGTTGGTAACCTAGCACATGTTCTGATTGGTAACCTAGCACATGTTCTGATTGGTAACCTAGCACATGTTCTGTTTGGTAACCTAGCACATGTTCTGTTTGGTAACCTAGCACATGTTCTGTTTGGTAACCTAGCACATGTCCTGGTTGGTAACCTAACACATGTTCTGGTTGGTAACCTAACACATGTTCTGTTTGGTAACCTAGCACATGTCCTGGTTGGTAACCAGGCACATGTTCTGATTGGTAAACAGGCACATGTTCTGATTGGTAAACAGGCACATGTTCTGATTGGTAACCAGGCACATGTTCTGATTGGTAAACAGGCACATGTTCTGATTGGTAAACAGGCACATGTTCTGATTGGTAACCAGGCACATGTTCTGATTGGTAACCAGGCACATGTTCTGATTGGTAAGCAGGCACATGTTCTGATTGGTAAGCAGGCACATGTTCTGATTGGTAACCAGGCACATGTTCTGATTGGTAACCAGGCACATGTTCTGACCAAATCAACTTCAAATAACTCAGACAGACAGAAAGGCACTTTGGGAGCCTGGAAGGTAAAAAATAAATATGGAAAGATCCAATATACTAAACTCAACACACTCCCATTTTCCCATATCATGAGGTAGGAAAGATACAAATACAAATCAGGTAAAGACCCATTGGTCTGTCTAGGACAGGTCTGACAAGGACAGGTCTGCCTATGAAAGGTCTGTCTAGGACAGGTTTGACTAAGACAGGTCGGTCTGACTAGGACAGGTCTGACTAGGACAGGTCTGTCTAGGACAGGTCTGTCTAGGACAGGTTTGACTAGGACAGGTTGGTCTGACTAGGACAGGTCTGACTAGGACAGGTATGTCTAGGACAGGTCTGTCTAGGACAGGTTTGACTAGGACAGGTCGGTCTGACTAGGACAGGTCTGACTAGGACAGGTCTGTCTAGGACAGGTTTGACTAGGACAGGTCGGTCTGACTAGGACAGGTCTGACTAGGACAGGTCTAACTAGGACAGGTGTCTCTAGGATATGTCTGTCTAGGAAAGGTCTAACTGGGACAGATGTGTCTATGACAGGTCTGTCTAGGACAGGTCTGTCTAGGAAAGGTCTGACTAGGACAGGAGTATCTATGACAGGTCTGTCTAGGACAGGTCTGACTGGGACAGGTGTATCTATGACAGGTCTGTCTAGGACAGGAGAGTCTAGGACAGGACTGTCTAGGACAGGTATTCAGTTAGATGTTTTAACTGCTTTGTAAATGATTAGCCTTGTCTGCTGCAGTTTCCTGGGAACTATAAACCATTAGCCTGAGTAGACCTGAACCACGTGTCTCTATTCTCTACCACCCAGGGCTCCCTAAACACACACACACACACACACACACACACACACACACACACACACACACACACACACACACACACACACACACACACACACACACACACACACACACACACACACACACACACACAGGGTTAGGAGCTTGTATTGTACTGTAGAATCGTGACACAAGACAGAGATTGAGTCTCTCTCATTTTGAGGCGAATGTGTGTTGGCTGTGTAAAGGTATACAGTGAGACATCTGTGTTGTGCGTGTGTGTAATGACTCAACAGTGTGTATCAAAATTGGTCCCCCACCCAAAGGACATCAAGCCAGGGCCGGCACCCGAACGAATCAGTGGGACGGGCATTTGATTTCTATAGACGGGCCCGTTTTCATGGTAAAAAAAATATATATAATTGTGTGTATAAACATTATGGACAGTATATGAATAGAAACGGTGTGTACAGCAATAGTTATCTAGGATGAGCCATGACTAGAATACAGTCTATGCAGTTTATAAAGGGGGTAAAACAGTATGTAAACATTATTAAAGTGACCAGTGTTCAATGACTATGTACATTGGGCAGCAGTGACTAAGGTTCAGGGCAGGGTACCGAGTGGAGACCTGCTAGTGGTGATTGTTTAACAGTCTGATTGGCTGGAGATAGAAGCTGTTTATCAGTCTCCTGGTCCCAGCTTCGATTCAACTGTACTGTCTCCTCCTTCTAGATGGTAGCAGGATGAACAGGCCGTGGCTCAGGTGGCTGAGGTCTTTGATGATCTTCTTGGCCTTCCTGTGACACTGGGTGCTGTAGATGTCCTGGAGGGCAGGCAGTGTGCCCCCGATGATTCGTTGGGCCGACCGAACCACCCTCTGGAAAGCCCTGCGGTTGTGGGCGGTGTAGTTACCGTACCAGGCGGTGATACACCATTGAGAGCATCCTGTCAGGCTGTATCTGTAGTTTGTGAGGGTTATAGGTGCCAAGCCAAATTTCTTCAGTCTGCCGAGTTTGAAGAGACACTGTTGAACCTTCTTCACCACACTGTCTGTGTGAAGGGACTATCAGGTTTGTCAGTGATGTGCACAGTTTGGAACTCGAAGCTCTTGACCCTCTCCACTGCAACCCCCCCCCCCCCCCCCCCCCCCCCCCGTGTGGGGTTATTTTTAATGTTTTTTTTCTCTTTCATTCTTTCTTTGACTTCCAGGATGTCGTAAATGATTCCTGTTACTTAAACCAGAGGAGAGGAGTGATCATATCAAGCCAAGTAACTCACTGGGTAGATGCGGTCTCAAAGGTCTTGTATTGCTCAGTTGGTTAGAGCAAGGTGCTTGCGATGCTGGGGTTGTGGGTTTGATTCCCGCTGGTGCCACCCATACGAAAATGTCTGAAAGCACTAACTGTAAGTTGCCTTGAATGAAAGCGTCCGCTAAATGCCATATTTATTATTACGTTCAAAGATCCTGAGCTGGATGCTAACTGCTCTCTATGGATCAATGTCATGCTGCATGTACACCAGCCACTGCTGCATTTGAGCCTTCTCACCACTAATGACAGAGCGGTCTCCCAGTTTATCATTTTGTGTTTGCATTATAGTTACGGCTTGCTTGGGATCCAACACATCGGCTCTAATGTGCTCAACTAGTCCAGAGATAAGAGGTTGAACCGCAAGCTCTAGGGAAGAAAGCGAAACGCAATATAGACTAAAATATAAAATGTTTTTTTTTTATACTTTTCCTTTGTTGTTTTCATAAATTTTAGGTTTTAAAACAGCACATTTGAAGATTGTCAGTAATAACAGATATGTCGCTACAGCCTCTGACAGTTTATTTGAGCCCTCTGGGATTTGACCCTCCAAGGAAATCTGGATTCCGCACCGTCATTACATTTACGATCAATTCTGCACCATAATCTCATTTTGGTTGCTTTATTTACAGTAAATTCTGCACCATAATCTCATTTTGGTTGCTTTATTTACAGTAAATTCTGCACCATAATCTCATTTTGGTTGCTTTATTTACAGTAAATTCTGCACCATAATCTCATTTTGGTTGCTTTATTTACAGTAAATTCTGCACCATTATCTCATTTTGGTTGCTTTATTTACAGTAAATTCTGCACCATAATCTCATTTTGGTTGCTTTATTTACAGTAAATTCTGCACCATAATCTCATTTTGGTTGCTTTATTTACAGTAAATTCTGCACCATAATATCATTTTGGTTGCTTTATTTACAGTAAATTCTGCACCATAATATCATTTTGGTTGCTTTATTTACAGTAAATTCTGCACCATAATATCATTTTGGTTGCTTTATTTACAGTAAATTCTGCACCGTAATCTAATTTTGGTTGTTTTATTTACATTAACCTATTCACACGTACCAACACAAACACACACGGGTGTGATCATTCTACAGTGGTCCCTGTACCGGTGTGATTAGAACAGAGTATTTAGAGCACCCAGTTTAGAATGAAGCAACAATCAGCATTTGAGCTGGCCACACTGTTTTTTCAGAAACATTTTGCACAAACACAGTCCTTACTGTGGATGCAATGTCGAGACATTCACAGAAGTAGCTAAGGCATAACACAATCATCCAAACCGGAAAAAATGTAGGCTACATTTGTCCTCGCGCTAACTGAGGAAAGATTGAAATAAACACAAGCGGTCGTATTTTTATAACTCTCGGCATGAAACGACGACACAATATACAGAAAATAAGGAACTTACTTTGATAGGAACGCACACATGTCCAAAGTTATTATGTGTAAGGAAAACAACAAGGAAGACAAAGTGAGCGTCAGCAAGAAAATGTGCAAATTCTTGCAAAATTGCGCAAACATGAGTGAAGTGCGGTGGGTTCTCCTGGAAGGTAGAAGTTTATCCGGCTCAGTAAGGCCTCAAACATAAATCGTCCACAACACTGAAATGGACTACTTCTATGTGAATTAATGAGGAGGTGGAACACACCTCAATTCAAACTGAAAATACAACTTGTTAGAAAATAATTTCAAAATTGACAAGTTGAAACATAGCCTATAGATAATTAGCAGGCAGTGCATGTTAACTGTCCTGTTGCGTAATAATCCAATATTGAAACAGTGAGTGCATTCTGGCATTACGTGGATAAAACAACTCATGAGCGACCTTACAGACATTTGGAACTCATGTGTGAAAAGGCTAAATTCTAATTTTGGTTGCTTTATTTAAGATGAGTGCAAAACCATAAAAGGAGGGCAATCACTGACAGAGGCATGACCCTACAGTATGTCTACACATGATGTGATGCTGGTAGAGACTACAGTAGATACTACAACAGTAGACACAACAGTAGATAAAACAATAGATACAACAGTAGAACAGTGGAACAGTAGATAAAGGAGTAGATACAACAGTAGACAGAACAGTAGATAGAACAGTATAACAGTCAATAGAACAGTATAATAATATATAGAACAGTAGATAGAACAGAAAAACAGTAGATAGAACAGTAGATAGATAAGAAAAACAGTAGATAGAACAGTGGAACAGTAGATAGAACAGTAGACAGAACAGTAGACAGAATAGTAGAACAGTAGACAGAACAGTGGAATAGTAGATAGAACAGTAGAACAGTAGATAGAATAGTAGAACATTAGACAGAACAGTGGAAAAGTAGATAGAACAGTAGAACAGTAGATAGAACAGTAGAACAGTAGATAGAATAGTAGAACAGTAGACAGAACAGTGGAACAGTAGACAGAACAGTAGATAGAACAGAAAAACAGTAGATAGAACAGTCTAACAGTAGACAGACCAATAGAACAGTAGATATAACAGAAAACAGTAGATAGAACAGTGGAACAGTAGACGGAACATTATAACAGTAGACAGAACAGTATAATAGTAGATAGAACAGTAGATCAGTAGATAGAACAGTCTTACAGTAGATAGAACAGTCTATCTACTGTTAGACTGTTCTAACAGTAGATAGAACAGTAGAACAGTAGATATAACAGTAGATAGAACTGTATAATAGTAGATAGAACAGTAGATAGAACAGTAGAACCATAGAACAGTAGATGGAACAGTAGAACAGCAGATACAACAGTGGAACAGTAGATAAAGGAGTAGATAAAACAGTAGATAGAACAGTCGAACAGTAGATCAGTAGACAGAACAGTATAATAGTAGATAGAACAGTAGAACAGTAGATAGAACAGTCTAACAGTAGATAGAACAGTCTAACAGTAGACAGAACAGTAGATATAACTGTATAATAGTAGATAGAACAGTAGATAGAACATTAGAACAGTAGAACCATAGAACAGTAGATAGAACAGTAGATAAAACAGTAGATAGAACTGTAGATAAAATAGTAGATAGAACTGTCGAACAGTAGATAGAACAGTAGATAAAACAGTAGATAGAACAGAAAAACAGTAGATAGAACAGTAGAACAGTAGATAGAACAGTAGATAGAACAGAAAAACAGTAGATAGAACAGTAGATAGAACAGTAGACAGAACAGTAGAACAGTAGACAGAATAGTAGACAGAACAGGAGAACAGTAGACAGAACAATATAAAGAACAGTAGATAGAACAGAAAAACAGTAGATAGAACAGTGAAACAGTAGACAGAACATTATAATAGTAGATAGAACAGTAGAACAGTAGACAGAACAGTATAATAGTAGATAGAACAGTAGACAGAACAGTATAATAGTAGACAGAACAGTAGAACAGTAGATAGAACAGTAGAACAGTAGATAGAACAGTCTAACAGTAGATAGAACAGCAGATAGAACAGTAGACAGAACCGTATAATAGTAGATAGAACAGTAGATAGAACAGTAGAACAGTATAACAGTAGATAGAACAGTAGAACATTATAACAGTAGATAGAACAGTAGAACAGTAGAACAGCAGATAGAACAGTCTAACAGTAGATAGAACAGCAGATAGAACAGTAGACAGAACCGTATAATAGTAGATAGAACAGTAGATAGAACAGTAGAACAGTATAACAGTAGATAGAACAGTAGAACAGTATAACAGTAGATAGAACAGTAGAACAGTAGAACAGCAGATAGAACAGTCTAACAGTAGATAGAACAGCAGATAGAACAGTAGACAGAACCGTATAATAGTAGATAGAACAGTAGATAGAACAGTAGAACAGTAGAACAGTAGATATAACAGTCTAACAGTAGATAGAACAGCAGATAGAACAGTAGACAGAACCGTATAATAGTAGATACAACAGTAGATAGAACAGTAGAACAGTAGAACAGTAGATAGAACAGTCTAACAGTAGATAGAACAGCAGATAGAACAGTAGAACACTATATACAACAGTTTAAAGAACAGTAGATACACCAGTAGATAGAGCAGTAGATAGAACAGTAGATACACCAGTAGATAGAGCAGTAGATAGAACAGTAGATACACCAGTAGATAGAGCAGTAGATAGAACAGTAGATACACCAGTAGATAGAGCAGTAGATAGAACAGTAGATACACCAGTAGATAGAGCAGTAGATAGAACAGTAGATACACCAGTAGATAGAGCAGTAGATAGAACAGTAGATACACCAGTAGATAGAGCAGTAGATAGAACAGTAGATACACCAGTAGATAGAGCAGTAGATAGAACAGTAGATACACCAGTAGATAGAGCAGTAGATAGAACAGTAGATACACCAGTAGATAGAGCAGTAGATAGAACAGTAGATACACCAGTAGATAGAGCAGTAGATAGAACAGTAGATACACCAGTAGATAGAGCAGTAGATAGAACAGTAGAACAGCAGATATGACACTAGATAGAACAGTAGATAAATCAAATTCAAATTTTATTTGTCACATACACACATGGTAAGCAGATGTTAATGCGAGTGTATAGATTAGTAGAACAGTAGTTAGAACAGTAGATAGGTCAGTAGAACAGTAGATAGAACAGTAGACACAACAGTAGAACACTAGATACAACAGTAGATGAGAGTAGGTAGAACAGTAGATGATTGAGTCTGCAATACCAACATGTTTCAAGCAGACCACCATAGTCCCTGTGCCCAAGAACACAAAGGCATTCTGCCTACATGACTACAGACCCGTAGCACTCACGTCTGTAGCCATGAAGTGCTTTGAAAGGCTTGTCATGGCTCACATCAACACCATTATCCCAGAAACCCTAGACCCACTCCAATTTGCATACCGCCCCAACAGATCCACAGATGATGCAATCTCTATTGCACCCCACACTGCCCTTTCCCACCTGGACAAAAGGAACACTTATGTGAGAATGCTATTCATTGACTACAACTCAGAGTTCAACACCATAGTGCCCTCAAAGCTCATCCCTAAGCTAAGGATCCTGGGACTAAACCCCTCCCTCTGCAACTGGATCCTGGACTTCCTGATGGGCCTCCCCCAAGTGGTGAGGGTAGGTAGCAACACATCTGCCACGCTGATCCTCAACACTGGAGCTCCCCAGGGGTGCATGCTCAGCCCCCTCCTGTACTCCCTGTTCACCCAGTACTGCATGGCCAGGCACGACTCCAACACCATCATTAAGTTTGCAGACGACACAACAGTGGTAGGCCTGATCACCGACAACGATGAGACAGCCTATAGGGAGGAGGTCAGAGACCTGGCTGGGTGGTGCCAGAATAACAACCTATCCCTCAACATAACCAAGACTAAGGAGATGATTATGGACTACAGGAAAAGGAGGACCGAGCATGCCCCCATTCTTATCGACAGGGCTGTAGTGGAGCAGGTTGAGAGCTTCAAGTTCCTAGGTGTCTACATCAACAACAAACTAGAATGGTCCAAACACACCAAGACAGTCGTGAAGAGGGCATGACAAAGCCTATTCCCCATCAGAAAATAAAAAATATTTGGCATGGGTCCTGAGATCCTCAAAAGGTTAAACAGCTGCAACATCGAGAGAATCCTGACCGGTTGCATCATCGCCTGGTTCGGCAACTGCTCGGCCTCTGACCACAAGGCACTACAGAGGGTAGTGCGTACGGCCAAGTACATCCCTGGGGCCAAGCTTCCTGCCATCCAGGACCTCTATACCAGGCGGTGTCAGAGGAAGGCCCTAAAAACTGTCAAAGACCCCAGCCACCCCAGTCATAGACTGTTCTCTCTACTACCACATGGCAAGTGGTACCGGAGTGCCAAGTCTAGGACAAAAAGGCTTCTCAACAGTTTTTACCCCCAAACCATAAGACTCCTGAACAGGTAACCAATGGTTACCCGGACTATTTGCATTGTGCTCCTCCCCCCATAATCCCACTTTTTACGCTGCTGCTACTCTCTGTTTATCATATATGCATAGTCACAATAACTATACACTCATGTACATACTACCTCAATTGGGCCGACCAACCACTGCTCCTGCACATTGGCTAACCGGGCTATCTGCATTGTGTCCCACCCACCACCCGCCAACCAACCCCTCTTTTTACGCTGCTGCTACTCTCTGTTCATCATATATGCATAGTCACTTTAACCATACCTACATGTACATACTACCTCAATCAGCCTGACTAACCAGTGTCTACGTAGCCTTGCTACTTTTATAGCCTCGCTACTGTTGTTTTTATTTCTTTACCTACCTATTGTTAACCTAATACCTTTATTGCACTAATGGTTAGCACCTGTTGTATTCGGCTCACGTGACAAATTAACTTTAATTTGATTTGAGATAGAACAGTAGATACAACAGTAGAAAGAACATGAGATAGAACAGAAGAAAGAACACTAGATAGTACAATAGATAGAACAGTAGATAGAACAGTAGATATATCATTAGAACAGTAGATAGAACAGTAGAACAGTAGATATAACAGTAGAACAGTAGATAGAACAGTAGATATATCATTAGAACAGTAGAACAGTAGATATAACAGTAGAACAGTAGATATAACATTAGAACAGTAGAACAGTAGACAGAACAATAGAACAGTAGATAGAACAGACAAACAGTAGATAGAACAGTAGACAGAACATTATAATAGTAGATAGAACAGTAGAACAGTAGACAGAACAGTATAATAGTAGATAGAACAGTAGACAGAACAGTAAAATAGTAGATAGAACAGTAGATAGAACGGTAGAACAGTAGATAGAACAGTAGGCAGAACCGTATAAAAGTAGATAGAACAGTAGATAGAACAGTAGATATAACATTAGAACAGTAGAGAGAACAGTAGAACAGTAGATAGAACAGTAGATAGAACAGTAGACAGAACAGAAAACAGTCTAACAGTAGACAGAACAGTATAATAGTAGATAGACAATAAACAATAGATAGATAAACAGTAGATAAACAATAGATAGAACAGCAAATATAACAATAGATAGAACAGCAGATAGAACAGTATAACAGTAGATAGAACAGTAGATATAACAGTAGAACAGTATATATAACAGTAGAACAGTAGACAGAACAGTAGACAGAACGATAGATATAACAGTAGGTAGAACAGTAGGTAGAACAGTAGATAGAACAGTGTATATATAACAGTAGATATAACAGTAGAACAGTAGGTAGAACAGTAGATATAACATTAGAACAGTAGATAGAACAGTAGAACAGTAGACAGAACAGTAGATTTCACAGTATAACAGTAGATGTAACAGTAGGTAGAACAGTAGATAGAACAGTAGATAGAACAGTAGATAGAACAGTAGAACAGTAGGTAGAACAGTAGAACAGTAGGTAGAACAGTAGATCGAACAGTATAACAGTGGATAGAACAGTAGATATAACAGTAGAACAGTAGATATAACAGTAGAACAGTAGACATAACAGTAGATATAACAGTAGGTAGAACAGTAGGTAGAACAGTAGATAGAACAGTATATATAACAGTATATATAACAGTAGATATAACAGTAGATATAACAGTAGAACAGTAGATAAAACAGTAGATATAACAGTAGATATAACAGTAGAACAGTAGATAAAACAGTAGATATAACAGTAGAACAGTAGATAGAACAATAGATATAACAGTAGGTTGAACAGTAGGTAGAACAGTAGATAGAACAGTGTATATATAACAGTAGATATAACATTAGAACAGTAGATAGAACAGTAGAACAGTAGACAGAACAGTAGATTTCACAGTATAACAGTAGATGTAACAGTAGGTAGAACAATAGATAGAACAGTAGATAGAACAGTAGATAGAACAGTAGAACAGTAGGTAGAACAGTAGAACAGTAGGTAGAACAGTAGATCGAACAGTATAACAGTGGATAGAACAGTAGATATAACAGTAGTACAGTAGATATAACAGTAGAACAGTAGACAGAACAGTAGATATAACAGTAGGTAGAACAGTAGGTAGAACAGTAGATAGAACAGTATATATAACAGTATATATAACAGTAGATATAACAGTAGATATAACAGTAGAACACTAGATAAAACAGTAGATATAACAGTAGATATAACAGTAGAACAGTAGATAAAACAGTAGATATAACAGTAGAACAGTAGATAGAACAGTAGACAGAACAGTAGGTAGAACAGTAGAACAGTAGATATAACAGTAGAACAGTAGACAGAACAGTAGATATAACAGTAGGTAGAACAGTAGATAGAACAGTAGATAAAACAGTAGATATAACAGTAGATATAACAGTAGAACAGTAGATAAAACAGTAGATATAACAGTAGATAGAACAGTAGATATATTTTATTAGAACAGTAGATAGAACAGTAGATATAACAGTAGAACAGTAGATAGAACAGTAGATATATCATTAGAACAGTAGAACAGTAGATATAACAGTAGAACAGTAGATATAACATTAGAACAGTAGAACAGTAGACAGAACAATAGAACAGTAGATAGAACAGAAAAACAGTAGATAGAACAGTAGACAGAACATTATAATAGTAGATAGAACAGTAGACAGAACAGTATAATAGTAGATAGAACAGTAGATAGAACGGTAGAACAGTAGATAGAACAGTAGGCAGAACCGTATAAAAGTAGATAGAACAGTAGATAGAACAGTAGATATAACATTAGAACAGTAGATAGAACAGTAGAACAGTAGATAGAACAGTAGATAGAACAGTAGACAGAACAGAAAACAGTCTAACAGTAGACAGAACAGTATAATAGTAGATAGACCATAAACAATAGATAGATAAACAGTAGATAAACAATAGATAGAACAGCAGATATAACAATAGATAGAACAGTAGATAGAACAGTATAACAGTAGATAGAACAGTAGATATAACAGTAGAACAGTATATATAACAGTAGAACAGTAGACAGAACAGTAGACAGAACGATAGATATAACAGTAGGTAGAACAGTAGGTAGAACAGTAGATAGAACAGTGTATATATAACAGTAGATATAACAGTAGAACAGTAGGTAGAACAGTAGATATAACATTAGAACAGTAGATAGAACAGTAGAACAGTAGACAGAACAGTAGATTTCACAGTATAACAGTAGATGTAACAGTAGGTAGAACAGTAGATAGAACAGTAGATAGAACAGTAGATATAACAGTAGAACAGTAGATAGAACAGTAGATATATCATTAGAACAGTAGAACAGTAGATATAACAGTAGAACAGTAGATATAACATTAGAACAGTAGAACAGTAGACAGAACAATAGAACAGTAGATAGAACAGAAAAACAGTAGATAGAACAGTAGACAGAACATTATAATAGTAGATAGAACAGTAAACAGAACAGTATAATAGTAGATAGAACAGTAGATAGAACGGTAGAACAGTAGATAGAACAGTAGGCAGAACCGTATAAAAGTAGATAGAACAGTAGATAGAACAGTAGATATAACATTAGAACAGTAGATAGAACAGTAGAACAGTAGATAGAACAGTAGATAGAACAGTAGACAGAACAGAAAACAGTCTAACAGTAGACAGAACAGTATAATAGTAGATAGAACAATAGATAGAACAGCAGATATAACAATAGATAGAACAGTAGATAGAACAGTAGGCAGAACCGTATAAAAGTAGATAGAACAGTAGATAGAACAGTAGATATAACATTAGAACAGTAGATAGAACAGTAGAACAGTAGATAGAACAGTAGATAGAACAGTAGACAGAACAGAAAACAGTCTAACAGTAGACAGAACAGTATAATAGTAGATAGACAATAAACAATAGATAGATAAACAGTAGATAAACAATAGATAGAACAGCAGATATAACAATAGATAGAACAGTAGATAGAACAGTATAACAGTAGATAGAACAGTAGATATAACAGTAGAACAGTATATATAACAGTAGAACAGTAGACAGAACAGTAGACAGAACGATAGATATAACAGTAGGTAGAACAGTAGGTAGAACAGTAGATAGAACAGTGTATATATAACAGTAGATATAACAGTAGAACAGTAGGTAGAACAGTAGATATAACATTAGAACAGTAGATAGAACAGTAGAACAGTAGACAGAACAGTAGATTTCACAGTATAACAGTAGATGTAACAGTAGGTAGAACAGTAGATAGAACAGTAGATAGAACAGTAGATAGAACAGTAGAACAGTAGGTAGAACAGTAGAACAGTAGGTAGAACAGTAGATCGAACAGTATAACAGTGGCTAGAACAGTAGATATAACAGTAGAACAGTAGATATAACAGTAGAACAGTAGACATAACAGTAGATATAACAGTAGGTAGAACAGTAGGTAGAACAGTAGATAGAACAGTATATATAACAGTATATATAACAGTAGATATAACAGTAGATATAACAGTAGAACAGTAGATAAAACAGTAGATATAACAGTAGATATAACAGTAGAACAGTAGATAAAACAGTAGATATAACAGTAGAACAGTAGATAGAACAGTAGATATAACAGTAGGTAGAACAGTAGGTAGAACAGTAGATAGAACAGTGTATATATAACAGTAGATAGAACAGTAGAACAGTAGGTAGAACAGTAGATATAACATTAGAACAGTAGATAGAACAGTAGAACAGTAGACAGAACAGTAGATTTCACAGTATAACAGTAGATGTAACAGTAGGTAGAACAGTAGATAGAACAGTAGATAGAACAGTAGATAGAACAGTAGAACAGTAGGTAGAACAGTAGAACAGTAGGTAGAACAGTAGATCGAACAGTATAACAGTGGATAGAACAGTAGATATAACAGTAGTACAGTAGATATAACAGTAGAACAGTAGACAGAACAGTAGATATAACAGTAGGTAGAACAGTAGGTAGAACAGTAGATAGAACAGTATATATAACAGTATATATAACAGTAGATATAACAGTAGATATAACAGTAGAACACTAGATACAACAGTAGATATAACAGTAGATATAACAGTAGAACAGTAGATAAAACAGTAGATATAACAGTAGAACAGTAGATAGAACAGTAGACAGAACAGTAGGTAGAACAGTAGAACAGTAGATATAACAGTAGAACAGTAGACAGAACAGTAGATATAACAGTAGGTAGAACAGTAGATAGAACAGTAGATAAAACAGTAGATATAACAGTAGATATAACAGTAGAACAGTAGATAAAACAGTAGATATAACAGTAGATAGAACAGTAGATATATCATTAGAACAGTAGATAGAACAGTAGATATAACAGTAGAACAGTAGATAGAACGGTAGATATATCATTAGAACAGTAGAACAGTAGATATAACAGTAGAACAGTAGATATAACATTAGAACAGTAGAACAGTAGACAGAACAATAGAACAGTAGATAGAACAGAAAAACAGTAGATAGAACAGTAGACAGAACATTATAATAGTAGATAGAACAGTAGACAGAACAGTATAATAGTAGATAGAACAGTAGATAGAACGGTAGAACAGTAGATAGAACAGCAGGCAGAACCGTATAAAAGTAGATAGAACAGTAGATAGAACAGTAGATATAACATTAGAACAGTAGATAGAACAGTAGATAGAACAGTATATAGAACAGTAGACAGAACAGAAAACAGTCTAACAGTAGACAGAACAGTATAATAGTAGATAGAACAATAGATAGAACAGCAGATATAACAATAGATAGAACAGTAGATAGAACAGTATAACAGTAGATAGAACAGTAGATATAACAGTAGAACAGTATATATAACAGTAGAACAGTAGACAGAACAGTAGACAGAACAGTAGATATAACAGTAGGTAGAACAGTAGGTAGAACAGTAGATAGAACAGTGTATATATAACAGTAGATAGAACAGTAGAACAGTAGGTAGAACAGTAGATATAACATTAGAACAGTAGATAGAACAGTAGAACAGTAGACAGAACAGTAGATTTCACAGTATAACAGTAGATGTAACAGTAGGTAGAACAGTAGATAGAACAGTAGATAGAACAGTAGATAGAACAGTAGAACAGTAGGTAGAACAGTAGAACAGTAGGTAGAACAGTAGATCGAACAGTATAACAGTGGATAGAACAGTAGATATAACAGTAGAACAGTAGATATAACAGTAGAACAGTAGACAGAACAGTAGATATAACAGTAGGTAGAACAGTAGTTAGAACAGTAGATAGAACAGTATATATAACAGTATATATAACAGTATATATAACAGTAGATATAACAGTAGAACAGTAGATAAAACAGTAGATATAACAGTAGATATAACAGTAGAACAGTAGATAAAACAGTAGATATAACAGTAGAACAGTAGATAGAACAGTAGATATAACAGTAGGTAGAACAGTAGGTAGAACAGTAGATAGAACAGTGTATATATAACAGTAGATATAACAGTAGAACAGTAGGTAGAACAGTAGATATAACATTAGAACAGTAGATAGAACAGTAGAACAGTAGACAGAACAGTAGATTTCACAGTATAACAGTAGATGTAACAGTAGGTAGAACAGTAGATAGAACAGTAGATAGAACAGTAGATAGAACAGTAGAACAGTAGGTAGAACAGTAGAACAGTAGGTAGAACAGTAGATCGAACAGTATAACAGTGGATAGAACAGTAGATATAACAGTAGAACAGTAGATATAACAGTAGAACAGTAGACAGAACAGTAGATATAACAGTAGGTAGAACAGTAGGTAGAACAGTAGATAGAACAGTATATATAACAGTATATATAACAGTAGATATAACAGTAGATATAACAGTAGAACAGTAGATAAAACAGTAGATATAACAGTAGATATAACAGTAGAACAGTAGATAAAACAGTAGATATAACAGTAGAACAGTAGATAGAACAGTAGACAGAACAGTAGGTAGAACAGTAGAACAGTAGATATAACAGTAGAACAGTAGACAGAACAGTAGATATAACAGTAGGTAGAACAGTAGATAGAACAGTAGATAAAACAGTAGATATAACAGTAGATATAACAGTAGAACAGTAGATAAAACAGTAGATATAACAGTAGATAGAACAGTAGAACAGTAGGTAGAACAGTAGATAGAACAGTATAACATTGGATAGAACAGTAGAACAGTAGGTAGAACAGTAGATCGAACAGTATAACAGTGGATAGAACAGTATAATAGTATATAGAACAGTAGATAGAACAGAAAAACAGTAGATATAACAGTAGAACAGTAGACAGAACAGTAGATATAACAGTAGGTAGAACAGTAGGTAGAACAGTAGATAGAACAGTATATATAACAGTATATATAACAGTAGATATAACAGTATATAAAATGTAGATATAACAGTAGATATGACAGTAGAACAGTAGATATAACAGTAGAACAGTAGACAGAACAGTAGATTTCACAGTATAACAGAAGATGTAACAGTAGATGTAACAGTAGGTAGAACAGTAGATAGAACAGTAGAACAGTAGATATAACAGTGGATAGAACAGTAGAACAGTAGATATAACAGTGGATAGAACAGTAGAACAGTAGGTAGAACAGTAGATATAACGATATAACAGTAGAACAGTAGATAGAACAGCAGAACAGTAGGTAGAACAGTAGAACAGTAGATAGAACAGTAGATAGAACAGTAGAACAGTAGGTAGAACAGTAGATAGAACGATAGAACAGTAGAACAGTAGATATAACAGTAGAACAGTAGATAGAACAGTAGAACAGTAGGTAGAACAGTAGATAGAACGATAGAACAGTAGGTAGAACAGTAGAACAGTAGATAGAACAGTAGATAGAACAATATAACAGTGGATAGAAGATAGTTAGGTACTGTAATCCCAATGTTCCTTTTAGGAGTATAAATTCCACAAAAAAAGAATCATATAGATTGTCATGTTTCTTGATTAGATCAAATCTAATGAGATACACTATGAAACAACCCCCAAAATATATTCACTCTCCTTCCCCATATGTTCTCTTTCCTTCTCTTCTTAAGGCTTTATTCCTGGTTCCGTGTGGTCTTATGAGCCCTTCCAGCTCGTACAAGCCAAGGCTTCTTACTTGTATTATATGATTCAAGGGCTCCTACGTTTCTAGCTTTCCGTTGAGTCTGGCCTTCCGATTGAACTGACAGAGAGACAGCTGAGCTGTGTTTCCCCTGATATGTGCTGACGGACACGCATGCACACACACACACACACACACACTCACACACACACACACACACACACACACACACACACACACACACACACACACACACACACACACACACACACACACACACACACACACACACACACACACACACACACACACTTGAGTTTCTTCTGATGTGTACTTTCACAGTAGGTAAACACCCTCTTCACCATTAATCTTCTGTACTTCCTAAACCCTTCTTCTTTAACTTCTCCCTTCCTCTTCCTCTTCTTTAACCCCTGTACCCCAGAGGGATTAGTATCATTTAGTGTGGTGTGCTCTTTCAGCCACGTATGACCTTTCTGTTCCCAGAATCATCAATAGCAAACTTCCTTTAACCATCTCCTCCTCCTTCACCTCTTCTCCGCCCCCCTTCCTCTTCCTCCTCCTCTAACTCCTCCTCCTCCTTTTACTCCTTCTCCTCCTCTATCTCCTCCTCTATCTCCCCTTCGTTGTCCTCCTCCTCCTCCACTATTTCCTCCTCTATCTCCTCTTTCTCCTCCTCCTCCATCTACCCTTATATCTCCTCCTCCTCCTTCACCTCTTCTCCGCCTCCCCTTCCTCTTCCTCCTCCTCTAACTCCTCCTCCTCCTTTTCCTCCTCTATCTCCCCTTCGTTGTCCTCCTCCTCCTCCTCCACTATTTCCTCCTCTATCTCCTCTTTCTCCTCCTCCCTCTACCCTAATATCTCCTCCTCCTCCTCCACTATTTCCTCCTCTATCTCCTCTTTCTCCTCCTCCATCTACCCTAATATCTCCTCCTCCTCCTCCTCCTCCACTATTTCCTCCTCTATCTCCTCTTTCTCCTCCTCCTCCATCTACCCTAATATCTCCTCCTCCTCCTCCACTATTTCCTCCTATATCTCCTCTTTCTCCTCCTCCTCCATCTACCCTTATATCTCCTCCTCCTCCATCTACCCTTATATCTCCTCTTTCTCCTCCTCCTCCATCTACCCTTATATCTCCTCCTCCTCTATCCCCTGTAACCCATCCTCCTTTTTCTCCTCCTCCTCCATGTCCTCCTCCTCATCTACCTTCTGCTCTATCTCCTCATGCTCTTCCTCCTCTTCACCTTACTCCTCCTCCTCCTTCTCCTCTTCCTCATCCTTAACCCTTGGATCCCGGGAGGTGCTAATGTGTGACTGGGATTATTTATAGAATGTTCTAAATGGTCTAGAATGTAAATAACAGGAATCCAACTAGGAGAAATTAGTTCTATGATAATTTGTAAATTGTGAGCATGCACACAGAGTTAAGGGGGTAACTGGGTGTGGACATCAAAGGCTGAATTGTAGATCTCCTATCAGACACGTGGAAACACCCCCCCCCCCCCCCCCACCCACACACACACACACACACACACACACACAACACTCACACACACACACACACCTGCTCATGCTTTCTAAGGCAGGCTGTTATAATCCAAGTCATGATGGTGATTCCCCACAGCGTCCACACACAGCATGCCAGTCAATGGAGAGAGAGAGAGTTCACAGAATAACTCTTTAGATTCACAGAATATGATAGGGCTCGAGACTGGACCAGTGTTTGTGTGTCTGGTCTTAGGAGATAGTACATCTCCCTTCTGACAAAATGATGGGGGTGATTTTCCAGATAATAATAAATAAATAATAATAAATAATAAAGTAACAAGGTGTTGTTTGTACAATGAGAAAAACTGATAACCAGGAATAAGATGAATGTCCTAAAGTGTGGGTTTCTTTCTCCAAATGGAATTAAAGTTCAGTGGAAAGCACATAGGAGCACATAGAGAGACCTGGGAGAGAGATAGATAAGTTACCACCTGTTATTTTCCATTTGGATATTGTCATCTATCACACGCTCACACACAGCACTCATATACTCTCACAAAACCTACAGTATGGTGGCCTACAGGTTAAACACACAACGTAACGTCAAGCAGACGACAGGGCTAAGATAAACACACAACGTAACGTCAAGCAGACGACAGGGCTAAGATAAACACACAACGTAACGTCAAGCAGACGACAGGGCTAAGATAAACACACAACGTAACGCCAAGCAGACGTCAGGGCTAAGATAAACACACAACGTAATGTCAAGCAGACGACAGATAAACACACAACTTAACACAACTTAACGTCAAGCAGACGACAGGGCTAAGATAAACACACAACGTAAAGCCAAGCAGACGACAGGGCTAAGATAAACACACAACGTAATGTCAAGCAGACGACAGGGCTAAGATAAACACACAACGTAATGTCAAGCAGACGACAGGGCTAAGATAAACACACAACGTAATGTCAAGCAGACGACAGGGCTAAGATAAAATGGAAGACATTTGAGAAGAGAGTGAGAAATATCACTCTCAGTTAGATAAGCATCTGAATTTGTCTACTGACAAGAAAGAAACTCATCAGGGAGTTTTATATGATGTGGACGGGACGCTCTGTGTTGAAGAGGAGCTGACAACAAGAATGTTTGTAAAGGCGAGGGTGTGTGTGTGTGTGTGTTTGGTTGTGTGTGTGTGCATTTGTGTCTGTTTTTGAAGAGGTGGGGGGCAATTTACAAGAGCCGGCAGCGGTAGCACTTAACATTAGAATGTCAGGAGAAAACAGATAAGCCTCATCCGTCATTGGCTTCGTCCGTCACAGCCTTGTTCGTGATTGGTTGAACAGAGTTTGCGTTGAAGATGCCCGGTGCTGTCGTCGGGAGCTGACAGCTGACGAGTTAATCCTTGTCTCTTGAGCCCTGACCACTCCTGAGTGTCTTTTCACCTTTGACCTTTTCAAAAGTCAGGGTCAACTGACAGTTGTGCGGAAATAATTTCCCACAGCCACAGTTCTACTATCAGCTTTCTCTCGCGAGTGCTGACCTTAAGTTTGAGGGGGATACAACACAACTGACCTTAGGTCAGCGTCTAAGGCCAACTGCTCTGTTGATGACAGACAGGGTCAACCCTGACCTTGTAACCAATCCCTTGTAATCATTACCTTGTAATCATTACCTTGTAATCAATGCCTTGTAACCATTACCTTGTAATCATTACCTTGTAATCATTACCTTGTAATCAATGCCTTGTAACCATTACCTTGTTATCAATGCCTTGTAATCATTACCTTGTAACCATTACCTTGTAATCATTACCTTGTAATCATTACCTTGTAACCACTACGTTGTAATCATTACGGAGAAAGATAAGGTTGCCAGTTTGAATCACTGAGCCAACAAGTTGTACGAAAAGGTTGCCAGTTTGAATCCCTGAGCCAACAAGGTGAAAGATGAGGTTGCCAGTTTGATTCCCTGAGCCAACAAGGTGAAAAATCATCTGTCATTCTGCCCTTGAGAAAGGCAGTTTACGCCCTACAACAACTCCCTTGGCGCCCCCACCTCTCTTATTCAAAGGGGTTGGGTTAAAAGTGAATGTCAAGTTTCATATCTATATATTTCGCTGTCCTAAAGGTATGCAACTATAGCGTGTATTGTTATTACTAGCGATTATTCCATATCAATGCTTGTATTATATGAGGCATTTTCTCAGTTTTGTTTTTCTTCTGCTTTTCATAGTCTTAATTACAATTTTATCCAAAGTTTATCAATCAGCTCATAGGAATACCTCTCAGGAAGACAAAAGATATCACTGCTCACAACATCAAATCTCTGTCCTTTTTCCATGTCTGTCCAGCCCTTCTCTAGTCTTTGACAACAGACAGACTATAGTCATGTGTTTTCATTTGACATCATGTATCCTTTGCCAGTAGTATAGTGTATTATACCGTGTGTTTTTCCTTCCGCTGATGCCCAAGTTTCCCCAAGATCACTAAATCAGATTATTTCCCTGTACATGTCTAATAAAAACCTAACAGCTAAAAAACGGACATTTTGAAGTGGAATTATAGCTTTAATTAGATATGTTTCCTTCCACTTCCTTCTTTCGTTCGTTCGTTCGTTCGTTCGTTCCTTCCTTCCTTCCTTCCTTCCTTCCTTCCATCCTTCCTTCCTTCCTTCCTTCCTTCCTTCCTTCCTTCCTTCCTTCCTTCCTTCATTCCTTCCTTCCTTCCTTCCTTCCTTCCACAGCGATTCAGTGAAATGTTTTGGATCTTGTTAAATGATCATTTAAAGCAGCTATAAATTGTTAATACATTTTTACCTTTAATATAAATTCCATTTTTAGTCCATAAAATGTTTATTTTTTTATTTTTAAATACCTTAAAATTCTGTATTTTGAGAGATTTCAGAAACTTTAATTCAAAGGAATTAACTTTCCTCCTTTCTTTGAAATCTCTTCAATCCGCCACACACATCGTTAAAGTGCTTTAATGGTTTGGGCCAAGCGTTTATGAGGTCGGAATAGAACACGCAGCAGGATGGAACTTCAGAACAGAATGAACCTGTTGTGGAGGCTGACACTGACCTGCATGACACACAGAGACAGACAGAGGCAGCCTCAGAACCCCCTTTTTCCCTCCTTTAAAAGAGGTCATAGAAGGAGTAGAACACAATGATAGTTAGGTGAAGTTCCTCTCTGTTGACGTGCCAACCACTGTAACCAAGTGCAAGTGCTAGAAATGCCATGATTGGTTGTTCGACTGAGCCAAATTCAACCAATGACAGTCATGCCTGGGAAAGTTTGGCCCATAATGACAGATGGGACTGAGAGACACTGGCTCCATCACTGGGCGGGAAGATTCCACAAAGGAGAGAAGAGGAGATTGATTCTTCCTCCTAGATTTCAATGGCTAAATACCAGAACGGTCCACTCAACACCCAAAGAGGTTGTTTTGACGTCTAAGAGGTCATCTGAGTTTGTTCCTTCTACTAAGAGAGGGTGATGCCTTTAGGTCAACTAGTGGTCTGTCAGAGAGACAGAGAGAGAGAGAGAGAGATAGAGAGAGAAGGTGACAGAGAGAAAGAGAGAAAAGGAGAGAGAAAGACAGAGAGCGAGAGAGAGAGAACTAGAAAGGGAAAGTGAGGCAGAGGGGAGGGGGGAGGGAGAGGGAGAAAAAGTGATCCTTTGTTTGAAATGTCCATTAGGGGGATTAAGTTTAAACATGTTGACTATTTTAATCAGACAGCCTTGTTTTGACTGCTCTAGAGTCATGGGGTGGGAGACAACAGTGATGGAAGTCAATGGAAGTCAACTGTGTGGCTGGGACATGGACTCAGCTGAGTTCAGTTGTTCAGAGTTGCTTCAAAGGGAAGACTGTCGATACCTCACTTTCCAATCCAGGTGCAGCTACAAACACAGCGCTGGCCAGTGATATCCTAGCTAGCTTTGGGTACCAGACTGGTTCTACATTCAACAAACAGGCGGGCACTTCAGGTGAGTTATGTCCTCTTGGTTCGGAGCAACAGAATGTATTCTTTATGAAGATATGCAGTATTATATTGCATTACGTACTGTAAGTGTCGACTCTTGGCATGGGGCCTTTGGAATACGTTCAGAAGCAGTCTGGAAAAGAATAAGAGCATATTAAAGCACTATGGCTCCATTAACTTATGGAGAGAGAGAAAGGGATGCCTCACAATTTACCATTGAAATTGGACGTTACATACTCGTTACATACATACTATGAGCTGACAAGTTAAAACATCTGTCGTTCTGCCCCTGAGCAAGGCCGTTCAATTTTTATTTATTTAGACCTTTATTTAACTAGGCAAGTCAGTTAAGAACAAATTCTTATTTTCAATGACGGCCTAGGAACAGTGAGTTAACTGCCTGTTCAGGGGCAGAACGACAGATCAGCTCGGGGATTTGAACTTGCAACCTTCCGGTTACTAGTCCAACGCTCTAACCACTAGGCTACCCTGCCGCCCCACTGTTCCCCGTGGATGTGGATGTCGATTAAGGAAGCCCCACCCGCACCTCTCTGATTCAGAGAAGGGTTAAATGCGGAAGACACATTTCAGTTGAATGCATTCAGTTGTACAACTGACTAGGTATCCCCCTTTTCCCTTTCCTGTGCCCTTTATCCCTCTATTCCAAGCTGGTCCAAGCATACAGCAGTAGCAGTATCTAGTATTTCACTGTACCAATGAATTCAACAGAAAGGTTACAGAAACCCTGTAGCTTCCCAGCAGAGCAGAGATTAATTGAATTTCTCAGTACAATAGTATCTCAATAGGATCAGGCCCAAGCGGCAGCTAATTCCCAGGGCCACCCACACGATTCATTCATTACCTCGCTTACTTGCAAAGGCTAATCATCATCTCTCTCTCTCTCTCTCTCTCTGGCACTCGGTTCTTTCTGTTCAGCCTTGTTGTAATAAACATGGAAGGGGCCGTGTTTTACTTTGACAAGTAGCAACTTGTCGGGTAACCCCCCCCCCACACACACACACCTTCGACCCCGTCCCACCCTCCCCTCCAAACACCTCTCTCTCTGAGAACAATGAAGCCCTATTGGCTCATCTGCCAGTATGATAGGGAGATTATGTGCACCGTGAACCAGGGCTTTTCATTGTTCCAGGGCTTTTCATTGTTCAAGGGTTTTCATTGTTCAAGGGCTTTTCATTGTTCAAGGGCATTTCTTTGTTCAAGGGCTTTTCATTGTTTCGGGGCTTTTCATTGTTCAAGGGCATTTCATTTTTCCAGGGCTTATCATTGTTCAAGGGTTTTCATTGTTCAAGGATTTTCATTGTTCAAGGGCTTTTCATTGTTCAAGGGTTTTCATTGTTCAAGAGTTTTCATTGTTCAAGGGCATTTTTTTGTTCAAGGGCTTTTCATTGTTCAAGGGCTTTTCATTGTTCAAGGGCTTTTCATTGTTCAAGGGCTTTTCATTGTTCAAGGGCATTTCTTTGTTCAAGGGCTTTTCATTGTTCAAGGGCATTTCTTTGTTCAAGGGCTTTTCATTGTTCAAGGGCTTTTCATTGTTCAAGGGCTTTTCATTGTTCAAGGGCTTTTCATTGTTCAAGAGCTTTTCATTGTTCAAGGGCATTTCTTTGTTCAAGGGCTTTTCATTGTTCAAGGGCTTTTCATTGTTCAAGGGCATTTCTTTGTTCAAGGGCTTTTCATTGTTCCAGGGCTTTTCATTGTTCCAGGGCTTTTCATTGTTCCAGGGCTTTTCATTGTTCTAGGGCTTTTCATTGTTCAAGGGTTTTCATTGTTCAAGGGCTTTTCATTGTTCAAGGGCATTTCTTTGTTCAAGGGCTTTTCATTGTTTCGGGGCTTTTCATTGTTCAATGGCTTTTCATTGTTCAAGGGCATTTCATTGTTCAAGGGCATTTCTTTGTTCAAGGGCTTTTCATTGTTTCTGGGCTTTTCATTGTTCAAGGGCATTTCTTTGTTCAAGGGCTTTTCATTGTTTCGGGGCTTTTCATTGTTCAATGGCTTTTCATTGTTCAAGGGATTTCATTGTTCAAGGGCTTTTCATTGTTCCAGGGCTTTTCATTGTTCAATGGCTTTTCATTGTTCAAGGGTTTTCATTGTTCCAGGGCTTTTCATTGTTCCACAGTGTTTCTGGGTTTATCCCTTTAAATAAACTAAAAATAAATTGTTTGTTCCCCAGTAACCTGCCAGTGAGGCCTAGAACATGCAGGAAGAACAACTTGAATGGAACTGATTCAGCGTTTGAAGGAACTTTTTAGGATTGGGAATTCCCAACCGGAATGCGTGATGTTATGCAAGGCCGACCGTTGTGTTGTTGAGTTCAGGTACAGTAACTTGTTTCAACTCTCAAATCTTACAACAGTAAATACAGATGGTAGGATATTTCCAAAATAAACCCAAATCTAATTCCCCATTAATCCTTGAAGCCTGTAGTAGTTTACAGTAACTCAGTGATAGTAGTTTACAGTAACTCAATGATAGTTGTTTACAGTAACTCAATGATAGTAGTTTACAGTAACTCAATGATAGTTGTTTACAGTAACTCAATGATAGTAGTTTACAGTAACTCAATGGTAGTTGTTTACAGTAACTCAGTGATAGTAGTTTACAGTAACTCAACGATAGTTGTTTACAGTAACTCAATGATAGTAGTTTACAGTAACTCAATGATAGTTGTTTACAGTAACTCAATAATAGTCTTGGGGGAATGGGTGCACATCCGAGTGTAAAGACCGCAATCTGACGCATTGAGAAAGCGAAACAATATGATATTTTTTTCTCTCTCCAAAAACTCTACTGTTAGGATGAGATCAGTGGACCACTTAAACTGCGATCTGAACCCTTCCCTTGCCTTTCAGCACCGCTTGAGTTTACAGAAGCCACACTAGCGACTAGACCACAATGGTTGTAGAGTGACATCGTAATGCTGTCTGTTACGTGAGTCGGGGTACCCACGAACTTTAGCATGACCTTACTGTACTAACAGTGTCCAAACCTGCCCACACTGATTAGAATCTTGATTGATTTACAGTATGTCATTATTTCAAGCAGCCGAAACAGATTAAATAAACAGACTTGTTGTTGCATCTACTGTTTTGTTATTGTCCTTCTCCTCTATGTACAGGTGGAGTTAGTAACCTGAAACACCTGATCCTGACGTGCCGGTGCATAGCGGGTCCCAGGTGCTAGCTTACATCAGAAGGAGTACAGACCCGACTGGCTGGCTATAGACTCACCCACCCCTCCTCAACCCCCAGCTATGTGAGGAATGGGATTTTTAATTAACTTATTTTTTCTCTCTTTCTTTTCCAGACCCATATGTACGGCGGACTGCTCTACCTGAAAGATTTGTGGAGAGGATTTTTTTATTTTTTTTTAAGAATGCGTGTAAGGAAGAAAAATATTTCCCTCTGGGGTTATCAGATTTCCAGACGTGCTGTAGTGTAGGCAACCCTCCTCCTTTCTCTTGCTGCTACCGTACTCCGCCACTCCTCATCCCCCAACACAGCTGGTACTGTACTGCCTGTCTCCCAACACAGCTGGTACCGTGCTCCTCATCCCCCAACACAGCTGGTACTGTACTGCCTGTCTCCCAACACAGCTGGTACCGTGCTCCTCATCCCCCAACACAGCTGGTACTGTACTGCCTGTCTCACAACACAACTGGTACTGTGCTCCTCATCCCCCAACACAGCTGGTACTGTACTGCCTGTCTCCCAACACAACTGGTACTGTGCTCCTCATCCCCCAACACAGCTGGTACTGTCCTGCCTGTCTCCCAACACAGCTGGTACCGTGCTCCTCATCCCCCAACACAGCTGGTACTGTACTGCCTGTCTCCCAACACAGCTGGTACCGTCCTCCTCATCCCCCAACACAGCTGGTACTGTACTGCCTGTCTCCCAACATAGCTGGTACTGTACTCCTCTGCTCCTCCTCCCCCAACACAGCTAGTACTGTACTGCCTGTCTCCCAACACAGCTGGTACTGTACTGCCTGTCTCCCAACACAGCTGGTACTGTACTCCTCTGCTCCTCATCCACCAACACAGCAGGTACTGTACTCCTCTGCTCCTCATCATACCAACACAGCTGGTACTGTGCTCCTCATCCCCCAACACAGCTGGTACTGTACTCCTCTTCTCCTCATCCACCAACACAGCTGGTACTGTACTCCTCTGCTCCTCATCCCCCAACACAGCTGGTACTGTACTGCCTGTCTCCCAACACAGCTGCTACTGTACTGCCTGTCTCCCAACACAGCTGGTACTGTACTCCTCTGCTCCTCATCCCCCAACACAGCTGGTACTGTGCTCCTCATCCCCCAACACAGCTGGTACTGTGCTCCTCATCCCCCAACACAGCTGGTACTGTACTCCTCTGCTCCTCATCCACCAACACAGCTGGTACTGTACTCCTCTGCTCCTCATCCACCAACACAACTGGTACTGTGCTCCTCATCCCCCAACACAGCTGGTACTCTACTCCTCTGCTCCTCATCCACCAACACAGCTGGTACTGTGCTCCTCATCCCCCAACACAGCTGGTACTGTACTCCTCTGCTCCTCATCTCCCAACACAGCTGGTACTGTACTCCTCTGCTCCTCATCCCCCAACACAGCGGGTACTGTACTCCTCTGCTCCTCATCCCCCAACACAGCTGGTACTCTGCTCCTCATCCCCCAACACAGCTGGCACTTTATTGCACATCCCCCAACACAGCTGATACTGTACTTTCCATCCACCAACACAGCTGGTAGGGTACACGCTACCACCAGTGTTAGAGAGGAACCTTTTGCTCTAGTTCTGACCAGTTAGTTCTGACCAGTTAGTTCTGACCAGTTAGTTCTGACCAGAGGGAGGTATTAACAGGCTGATGAATGAAGCACAGCATGCACTGCTGGACTGGACAAGAACAAACTGACACAACTTTATGTACCCCCCCCCTCTCCTTCCCTCAGTAGGGGATCTTGGTAGTCATTTTAGTTTTATTTTAGGGCCGTAGCTCTAAAATATTTTAGGGCCGCGTAGCTCCGTCACTGAGGCGGAGAGAGGATCATTTCAAGGGAAGATTGTTCCGGCCAGCCCCATGCACCTGGGTGTATTTTAATATCTCGTGGTATGTCAATCTGGAGTTTAAAGAGATTGTTTTATCTACTCATCTATCCTCTGGGCGCTGTCTCACCCAGCCCTACTTTTTTAGGTTTTAAGGTTTATTGAGCCTCCCGTTCCCTGCTTCTGGTTTTCAAACGACGTAACATTAAACGACTTGACTGTGGTGGGTCCTCTTGCCTGGCTGTCTGTTTAACTCATCTACACAGCAGACTCCATGCTAACCCACTAGACTCAATGACAGGGGGACAGTTTGAGCTAAATGTTCAATGTCAAGCTTAAAGGGGCAATCCGCAGTTGAAACATTTTAAAAAAAAAGCATTCTACATGCCCTTGTTTCGGTAAAAAAGCTGAGGGATGGTGTGGGAGAAATGTACCCACTCTCAAATTCATAGACAGAGCTATGGATGCAGGGATTGACCCCACATCCATGACATCAACATTATTGTTTTAAACATGTTTTGAAGCTATACAGTGTTTGTATACATAAGTTTTCTCTACGGGTTCATAAGGCATTTATGAGTTAAGTTCTTCAAGAATCAATGGGTACATATCATTGATTTATAAGTCCAAAATTGTATGAAGCAACTGCAGATTGGCCCTTTAAACACTTGTTTTATTGTCCAGTGGTAATTTATGTGATAATGTTTTCTTTGATTGGTTACGGTGGGGTCAAAGAGAACAGGGTTGTGACCTGATTGGTTACAGTGGGGTCTAAGAGAACAGGGTTGTGACCTGATTGGTTACGGTGGGGTCAAAGAGAACAGGGTTGTGACCTGATTGGTTACAGTGGGGTCTAAGAGAACAGGTTGAGGGTTGTGACCTGATTGGTTAGGGTGGGGTCTAAGAGAACAGGGTTGTGACCTGATTGGTTACGGTGGGGTCAAAGAGAACAGGGTTGTGACCTGATTGGTTACAGTGGGGTCTAAGAGAACAGGTTGAGGGTTGTGACCTGATTGGTTAGGGTGGGGTCTAAGAGAACAGGTTGAGGGTTGTGACCTGATTGGTTACGGTGGGGTCTAAGAGAACAGGGTTGTGACCTGATTGGTTACGGTGGGGTCTAAGAGAACAGGGTTGTGACCTGATTGGTTACGGTGGGGTCTAAGAGAACAAGTTGAGGGTTGTGACCTGATTGGTTAGGGTGGGGTCTAAGAGAACAGGTTGAGGGTTGTTACCTGATTGGTTACGGTGGGGTCTAAGAGAACAGGGTTGTGACCTGATTGGTTACGGTGGGGTCTAAGAGAACAGGTTGAGGGTTGTGACCTGATTGGTTATGGTGGGGTCTAAGAGAACAGGTTGAAGGTTGTGACCTGATTGGTTACGGTGGGGTCTAAGAGAACAGGGTTGTGACCTGATTGGTTACGGTGGGGTCTAAGAGAACAGGTTGAGGGTTGTGACCTGATTGGTTACGGTGGGGTCTAAGAGAACAGGGTTGTGACCTGATTGGTTACGGTGGGGTCTAAGAGAACAGGGTTGTGATCTGATTGGTTACGGTGGGGTCAAAGAGAACAGGGTTGTGACCTGATTGGTTAGGGTGGGGTCTAAGAGAACAAGTTGAGGGTTGTGACCTGATTGGTTACGGTGGGGTCAAAGAGAACAGGGTTGTGACCTGATTGGTTATGGTGGGGTCTAAGAGAACAGGTTGAGGGTTGTGACCTGATTGGTTAGGGTGGGGTCTAAGAGAACAGGTTGAGGGTTGTGATCTGATTGGTTAGGGTGGGGTCTAAGAGAACAGGTTGAGGGTTGTGACCTGATTGGTTACGGTGGGGTCTAAGAGAACAGGTTGAGGGTTGTGATCTGATTGGTTAGGGTGGGGTCTAAGAGAACAGGGTTGTGACCTGATTGGTTACGGTGGGGTCTAAGAGAACAGGTTGAAGGCTGTGACCTGATTGGTTACGGTGGGGTCTAAGAGAACAGGGTTGTGACCTGATTGGTTACGGTGGGGTCTAAGAGAACAGGTTGAAGGTTGTGACCTGATTGGTTACGGTGGGTTCTAAGAGAACAGGGTTGTGACCTGATTGGTTACGGTGGGGTCTAAGAGAACAGGGTTGTGACCTGATTGGTTACGGTGGGGTCTAAGAGAACAGGGTTGTGACCTGATTGGTTACGGTGGGGTCTAAGAGAACAGGTTGAAGGTTGTGACCTGATTGGTTACGGTGGGTTCTAAGAGAACAGGGTTGTGACCTGATTGGTTACGGTGGGTTCTAAGAGAACAGGGTTGTGACCTGATTGGTTACGGTGGGGTCTAAGAGAACAGGGTTGTGACCTGATTGGTTACGGTGGGGTCTAAGAGAACAGGGTTGTGACCTGATTGGTTACGGTGGGGTCTAAGAGAACAGGTTGAGGGTTGTTACCTGATTGGTTACGGTGGGGTCTAAGAGAACAGGTTGAAGGTTGTGACCTGATTGGTTACGGTGGGGTCTAAGAGAACAGGGTTGTGACCTGATTGGTTAGGGTGGGGTCTAAGAGAACAGGTTGAGGGTTGTGACCTGATTGGTTACGGTGGGGTCTAAGAGAACAGGGTTGTGACCTGATTGGTTAGGGTGGGGTCTAAGAGAACAGGTTGAGGGTTGTGACCTGATTGGTTACGGTGGGGTCTAAGAGAACAGGGTTGTGATCTGATTGGTTACGGTGGGGTCTAAGAGAACAGGTTGAGGGTTGTTACCTGATTGGTTACGGTGGGGTCTAAGAGAACAGGTTGAGGGTTGTGACCTGATTGGTTACGGTGGGGTCTAAGAGAACAGGGTTGTGACCTGATTGGTTAGGGTGGGGTCTAAGAGAACAGGTTGAG
>NC_092154.1:8799218-8804218 GCF_045791955.1 Oncorhynchus clarkii lewisi
ACAATCTGTTCCATTTCAACAAACTGTTTCATTTCAAATCAACAATATGTTCCATTTCAACAAACTGTTCCATTTTAAATCAACAATCTGTTCCAATAAAAACAAACTGTTCCATTTTAAATCAACAATCTGTTCCATTTCAACAAACTGTTTCATTTCAAATCAACAATCTGTTCCATTTCAACAAACTGTTCCATTTTAAATCAACAATCTGTTCCAATAAAAGCAAACTGTTTCATTTCAAATCAACAAACTGTTTCATGTTAAATGTCTGTGTTAAAAATTGACAATCTGGAAAATAATAATAATACTATAAATCATAAAGAAAGATTGAATGAAAAAAAGCAATTTAATCTGAAGTATGAATATTGATTTGATGGATGTTGAGATGAACTAGATGGTGGGTGCATTAGGTTTGGTAAACACACACACACCTGGTTTGGAAACACACTGGCTTTACTGGCTCAGTCACCCGGGTGAGAGCAGGTTCCACCTATCACTGTCCACAGGGGCTGTGTGGTTTCAGTTTTTTATATATATAAAAAAAAAAACTTTATTTAACTAGGTAGGCCAGTTGAGAACAAGTTCTCATTTACAACTGCGACCTGTCCAAGATAAAGCAAAGCAGTGCGACACAAACAACAACACAGAATTACACATGGGATCAACAAACGTACAGTCAATAACACAATAGAAAAATCTATATACAGTGTGTGCAAATGTAGTAAGATTAGGGAGGTAAGGCAAGAAATAGGCCATAGTGGTGAACTAGTTACAATTTAGCATTAACACTGGAGTGATACATGTGCAGAAGATGAATGTGCAAATGGAGATACTGGGGTGCTAAGAAGCAAAAATAAATAAATAACAACATGGGGATGAGGTAGTTGGGTGGGCTATTTACAGATGGGCTATGTACAGGTGCAATGATCGGTAAGCTGACATTCATCCAGACAGTTCTGAAGAGCTCTCACCAAGTCTGAGTGTTTTGTCAAATGTTTTTGTTTTTGTCTGGTGATTTATGTTGTACAATGTGATGTGAATTTCGGGCTCCATAATTAATTTCCAAAATGTGACAAGAAATTCACTGATTGGTTAATTGATTGATTCATTGATAAGCTCCAAAACATTTATTTTCTGTTCCTGGCTACAAAATGAATTTTCACAGATATTTCTGTAATAAAGATATTGATTGCTTGATTCCTTGATTTGATTGATCATGATAGATTGTGTTGTATTGATTGTGCTTTATTGATTGAGCTGTATTGATTCTCCTGAACACCAGTGTGATGTGTGTGGAGCATCTTTAGCCCCTCTACATTCTCTTACCGATTTCCTGCCACATGCACACCATATTAGAAGATGACAGAACTGAAAAAGAAGAAGACCACAGGAGTGACTGACAGGCATGGAGTGAGTCGTTAGGTCAACCTGGAGGAACATGTTAGGAGTGACTGACAGGCTTGGAGTGAGTCGTTAGGTCAACCTGGAGGAACATGTTAGGAGTGACTGACAGGCATGGAGTGAGTCGTCAGGTCAACCTGGAGGAACATGTTAGGAGTGACTGACAGGCTTGGAGTGAGTCGTTAGGTCAACCTGGAGGAACATGTTAGGAGTGACTGACAGGCTTGGAGTGAGTCGTTAGGTCAACCTGGAGGAACATGTTAGGAGTGACTGACAGGCTTGGAGTGAGTTGTTAGGTCAACCTGGAGGAACATGTTAGGAGTGACTGACAGGCTTGGAGTGAGTCGTTAGGTCAACCTGGAGGAACATGTTAGGAGTGACTGACAGGCATGGAGTGAGTCGTCAGGTCAACCTGGAGGAACATGTTAGGAGTGACTGACAGGCTTGGAGTGAGTCGTTAGGTCAACCTGGAGGAACATGTTAGGAGTGACTGACAGGCTTGGAGTGAGTTGTTAGGTCAACCTGGAGGAACATGTTAGGAGTGACTGATAGACTTGGAGTGAGTCGTTAGGTCAACCAGCTTCTACTGTATTGCACTGTATGTTCTGTTCAGCATCTACATTATCCCTCTAAGTTGTGCGTGTGCGCGGGCATGCAGCTCCTCTGGGACTGCCTCACTGAAAAAATATCAGCCCCGCGCAGAGAACGAGATTAAACTTCGCTCAACTTTCTAGCTTTACCCTTTAGTTAACACAATCAACATTTCCCTCTACTGTGGTAATTGCCAATATTAGCCATTTTGAAAGCAACATACCGAAACAAATTGAATGCAAGAGATTGTCTTGTAGGCAGAAAGCACCAGAGTAGGAAGGACTACAGACTGTTGAGGCAAAACCAATCATAGCTGCAGTATTGCTATATGCAAATATACCATTGTCATATATGGATCTGTGTCATTCACTTTGAACTGGACTGTGTTTACAGCATGAGTGGTCACAAGTAGATGTGCTTGTTTTGAGATCAATGCGAGAGCTATATGTAGCCACGTGTACACATTGTTCATATTGCTAGTTAGTGAGTTATTAGCCAAGTTATAGGTCATTTCTAGTCAACAATGGGGGAGTGGTTGCTTCCTACAAGAGCACAAAACTTGTGCATTTCTAGCCATCTTTGAAAAGCAAGTCAGGTAAAGAGCTTTTTATGTCTTAAAGGGGCAGTGTTGTATTTTGAGACAGGCTTGAATAATCTAAGTAGCCAATAGGCCGAGTGAGGGTTTCATAATGTGTCTGATTCTCTGTAATAAATAGGGATAATAATTAACTTGTTTTTTAAAGGGGTTTCTTACACCAAAGAAACTCCTTGTCTGAAGGACTAGTGGAATAACAGGTTATTGTCAAGCCCTCATATTTCTTCCAAAAGTCAATCAATCAAATGTATTTATAAAGCCCTTTTTACATCAGCCTATGTCACAAAGTGCTATACAGAAACCCAGCTTAAAACCCCAAACAGAAAGCAATGCAGTCTCATGGAAACGTAGGCCTGAATGATAAAACAGCTATTTCCATGTTAAAATGTAATGGGATGCATTTTCTCCATTGTTTTTGATGGTAGGCCAATCTGAAAGGCCTATATTATAATCATATCGCCACAGCAGCCTACATGGCCACTGTGATCACTGTAACGTAAAATGGGTACAGCCTCGTTGTTCACAATAAACTGACACCAGAAGTTCCACAGAATTTTCACAACGTTCAAGTTTGCGCTCAGTAGATCTGAAATTTACTCAATGTAAAAAAAAAAAATTGGGGGGGGGGGGGGAGAACATTGCTAAAAACATATAAAAATGGAGCTGCATTTGGACTTTCCCAGACAAAGCCTGAGGGCCACAGCCAGACACTTGGAATTGATTCATTTCCACATGTATCTTAGACTTCCCATTACAAAGCTAAGCACTTTTTGATGGACATGCAAGGAAGACAAAGAAACACAACAACAAACTGGCAGCTCCAAACTAGAACATCTCTTTCTCTGGGAAAAATGTCATCTGTTTCAACATTCCCTTCCCAACCCCAGGACGGATGGACGGGACGGATGGACAGGACGGGTGGACGGGACGGATGGACGGGACGGGTGGACCGGACGGGTGGACGGGACGGATGGACGGATGGACGGGACGGGTGGACACGACGGATGGACGGGACGGATGGACGGGACGGATGGACGGGACGGGTGGACGGGTGGACGGGACGGGTGAATCTGATCCGTTGTCAGTATTGTGAAATAAGATTTGAATGGAGAAGGCTGATCCGAGAGCAGCGCTCCATTTCCTTCGATCCTATCAGTATCGACACATGCTCCAACGACACACTAGCGAACGTTCTCTCTGTGTCGTGTTTTAGGAAACGTTATATCTTCGGCCATTGTCGGGAAGATGCAGCGTTAAAACACTCTTAAGCCCAAGTTCCATCGCTATTGGGAAACCGGGCCCTGGTTGATTTAGTTAACTTACTAAACCTCCTGGAGTTTCTTGGTCTGGTTGATTTAGTTAACTTACTAAACCTCCTGGAGTTTCTTGGTCTGGTTGATTGAGTTCACTTACCAAACCTCCTGGATATTCTTGGTCTGGTTGATTTAGTTAACTTACTAAACCTCCTGGAGTTTCTTGGTCTGGTTGATTGAGTTCACTTACTAAACCTCCTGGAGGTTCTTGGTCTGGTTGATTTAGTTTACTTGCTAAACCTCCTGGAGTTTCTTGGTCTGGTTGATTGAGTTAACTTACTAAACCTCTTGGAGTTTGTTGGTCGGAATTTGCAGCTAAGCAAATATTTGTGCATCAGTGTTTTTCAAGTGGTTGTGATTAGATACACTCACTAAAACATGAATCTGCTCTCATACAAAATATGATGTCCTCTTGTCACAACTTACTTCCCCATTGAGTTATTTAGACATTTTAGATATTGAGATAGTCTAGAGGCCAAATGCTTTGAAAATGTGTTTTTGTTAACCTGTTCTTGTACATCTCTGCTGTCTACTCCTACTTTGACCCACTGGGCAATTTGGAAACACACAGAGAATCTGTCATGACGTCATATCTCTTGTGTCCTCCATAGTGGAGAGATCGGTCACGGTGTTATTTCTGGCTGATTGTAAAAGGACATTGTCAAGCTCATCCAACAAGCTTTGTGGAACGTTTAAACAAGAGCCCTGATACAATCTCACACTCTCCATCTCTGTTATCCGTGTGAGGTTATGTATATAAGAGACCAGAAGAGGAGTGCAAAGTGGACGTGGAGGGAATTTCAGTTCCCGGTCCATAAAGAGCAAAGGGTTAGCGTGTGGGGCATCTGTGTCGGTCCATAAAGAGCAAAGGGTTAGCGTGTGGGGCATCTGTGTCGGTCCATAAAGAGCAAAGGGTTAGCGTGTGGGGCATCTGTGTCGCTCACACTCTTTTTTTGTTTTCTTGAACGCCATTATTTAATTGTCCTCTAAACATGGTGATTTCAGTTTTTCCAGAGCAGAGGCCCAAGCTGGGATCAATCGGTGTGACTTCTCTCTTTGTCAGGGTCTGGGGATGTTTTAAAATCCCCCTGCTGCTC